>NC_053026.1:353776484-353940430 GCF_003073215.2 Triticum urartu
AAGCTTAGTTGTGGCAAAGTTAGGGTCTCTTTGATTCAAAGGATTTTCATAGGATCTTTGAAGGATTAGAATCCTTAGGAATTTTTCCTACGTTGGTTGTTTGATTCGTAGGATTAAATCATGTAGAATATTTTCCTAAGGATTCATTTGTACTATGTTTCACAGGAATTCTAACATGCACTCCAACCTCTTGAAAGAAATCCTTTGTTTTTCATGTGACAGAATCAAACAAACTCAAATCCTATAGGGATCCAATGAACATGCCATTCCAATCCTACTTTTTTACTATTCCTGTGTTTCTGCAATCCTATGAATCAAAGAGGCCCTTAGTCATGAATTAAGTTCAACCATGGAGTCTTCTAGATTATACATGTGGCAGAATATGATGAATGATATCCAACGGCCAGTAGTGCTCGGATTTGCCATCTTTATACCATCGGATTGGCTTCATCCAACGACCAACTTTCAAAGTTTTTCATACACTATATAGGGGGTATAGATATAGATGTGCCGGTCCATTGCAATGGATCCAAAGTATATATATCTATTTAGTGGAGTGCACTCTAAACACATTATCTATTTATTTTTCTCTAACCTTCTGTAGCCATGCAACCAAGCCACATAAGCTTCATGGGTGCCCCCACATCATATTATTCATACTACGTTGATTGAAAAAAAAGATAAATCACCCAAAACAAGATCTTCCCATTTTTTGTTCCTACGATGTTGTGCCGTGCACGTACCTACTAGATGTATAGTGGTAGTACTAGTAATATAGTATTAGGAGTACAAACTTGGTACTAGTAGGAGTAGTACTTGTACGGAATGCTCCTACTCTATCAACGAGCCCCGTCTGACACCAAATTTCTTGGCTTCCCTGCTATAGCTAGATCTTCCCCTCGTTTCTGTTTTCCAACCCGGCGGCGGGCGGGGTGTCGGTTTGCTCAACGGCGGTCCCACATGAAAGTGAAAATGCTAGGCAACACGCCTTCCCTAAGCTATGTGTCGTGCCGGAGGGCCGTGTTGTACTCCCGATTCCTGGGCGTGTGGGGGTGCGATGCGAACGCGACAGGCCTTTTCCTTTTACCAGCAATGTGCCCGTGCGTTGCGATGGATCCAAAGTAGTAGAATAGTAGTATTTGTTCACAAACTTGAAAGAAATCACTATTGTTTTGATATACTCCTAATATATTACTCCCTCCGTACCTAAATATTTGTCTTTTTTTGAGATTTTAAATGGACTATCACATATGGATTATATAGACATATTCTAGTGTTTCTAGCAAGATGCCCACGCGTTGCACGAAGTTGATGGAAAAGGTAAGCACAACTTATAAATTTACGGATGAAGTACTAGTTACAGTGATGCATATAATTAAGCAAAGGGATCGCACATGTCGGTATTGACGGGAACGAGAATGCAACTGCACAAAAAGAATTAAGGCCACGATGATGTGATCGCAGTGGTGGTTGCAGAAGGCAAGAAGAAAGATGGATCCACGAACGTACGACCTCCTCCTCAACTTAGTGCGCCGGGCCACCAACCGGTGGCTAAGGAGCGGTGGCTTTTATGGCGAGATCGAGGTGCTTCTCAGCAAAGGCATCCAAGACTTGCAGCCGGTTGAGGAAGGCCAATGTCGTAGCATCCTCACTGGCCTTGTAGATACCTATGTACATGATTTCCTCGTACATGTGGATGTGTAGGTCGACGAATTCTTGCAGGGCGAGGCACCTCGCGGCGAGCGCGACCTCCAGGTGGACATTCTTTGTGGCGTCGGCGGGCAGTCGTAGGGCCACCAGTGCTTGAAAGAGGTTTCGGCCATGGAGGCCGATTAGGGTGGGAGGCAATGAGGAGCCCAGCCACGTGGGCTGGAGGACTACGGCAATGTCATCCGCGAGCTTCTTGAGGACGGTGAATTTGTTGCTGGTGGCAACGATCATCTGGTTCAACTAAGAGTCGTATTTGGCGTCGAAGGCGGCCATCCACCAGCCGGTCTCCAACACTGTCTGGAGACGATCCTCAGCGCCATGCCGCAAGCCGGCGTCGTGGACCATCTGGCGCAGCCGCTAGCCGCTCACGAGCATCGCCGCCATGGGTCTGGAGTGAGCTCTTTTGCACTTAGTGTAGGCTCTTAGGCAAATGCTTAGGTGCGTACGATGTGGTAGATGCATTAGAATGGAGGGGCGCCTTTATATGAGGGCAAAGAGGGCAAACTGTGTTGCATTCACATTGTGCAACCTCTTTTCCTGGACCTCCTCCCATTACTTCCCTCATGCATTAATTGAAGGAGGATGCATTGGCCGTTCAACATATCGGGAACCGCTACTCCCTCCCTCGTCTGCATTAAAGCCATATCGGGAACTGCGCCGCCCGCTGTCAAATTGAATACTCCCTCTGTCTAGGTGAGTATTAAGTCATCTTACGAAAACCAAATAGTAAACATATAGGCATGGTGCATTAACTTTCACGTTGTTTCTTATTTTTTGACATCAATAGAGGAATCAACCAAGAAGAGATGTGGGGCTTGTATGCTTTTCATGACTTGAGACTATCAAACATGGCATGCAGTGGTCAGTTTGTTGCACAAGAACAAATACAACCCACGTCAGCACACACGCATCTTATATCGCATCACATCTAATGGCTATAAAAGATGAATGAGACCAAATTATATCTCATCTAGATGAGTTCTAGCAAAACTGTATTAATAATACTTAGTACTCCTGCGCCATGTATCATATATTAGTATCATGTAGTACTTTATTTATTTATGAGGTATCCAGATGGCACTGCACTGCCAAGAAAAGAGGGTAACATCAAAATTGTGGACTACTTTTTTGAGTATGCTGGTAAGGTCCGGTCATAGTCACTTGTTGAAATCTCTAAAAAGACAAATACTCCATCCGTCCGGAAATACTTGTCATCAAAATGGATAAAAGGAAATGTATCTAGACATATTTTAGTTTTAGATACATCTCTTTTTATCCATTTTGATGACAAGTATTTTCAGACGGAGGGAGTAGAAAACAGAGTTGGCGATGATGGTGTGCGTGCCATCCTGCAATATAGGCCGTCGGATTTATATCTAACAGATAGGAAAGAAACTATGGCAATTTTGCAAAAATATACCCACACGTCTCTCCACGTTCGCAAATAAGGCCTTCCCTCGTTCAACCTTTTCTCCCACAAGATAAACTACTCATACAATTGCATCTTGATGTTCCGTGCAACGCACGGGCAGCTAGCTTATTTCTTTTAAAATAGTTGCTGCGATAATTGGGTTGAAGTGATATATTTTATGTCTTCCCGGAATGATTTTAGATTCACTAGTAGAAACAAAGAAAAGGTTGATGTCAGGACCCCGATTCCAAGTCACATTGATCTAGCCGGTAACACCTCATATCACTTTGCGGCCTCACGCACGGTAATCCCACGGGTGTCGCCTTACCATGGCCCGGGACCGTTTGCGCCTTTTGGCTCACGTATATGATAGTGTCGCTAGCATCCATATGACAGAGAACCCGGGCCGACATGGGTAGTCGTGAACCCAAAGCGGCACTAACCTATGGGGACAGGCATACATGAATCACATCGAGCATGTCGGTCAGTAGCGTGTGAATCCGGGCTGTAGCACTGGGCTAACAGGACTCCGGGAACCTGGGCTGTAGCAGGCTAGGCAGGACTCCGGATGTCACCTCATGACATTTCCCTGAAGGGACAGACACAGGAACAAAGTGAATCACATGCCGGCCAGTCAAGTGCTCTAGAGCAGTAGTGCTGGGCTAGCAGGACTCCGGTGAAGCGGGCTGTAGCGGACTACTGTGGCTCATGGAAGCACTGGACTACTTTTCCCCATAAGAGAGGCTACCAAGGATAAACAACTAGGTTGTCGGATCCCACACATACCAAGCATTTCAATCATACACACAATATGCTCGATATGTGTAAGTACAACATGGCATCACAACATAACTCTACGACTCAAGTATTTATTCATTAGGCTCTGAGGAGCGAGATATTACAAACATGGGTCTCATGACCCAACATTCAGAGCATACAAGTCAAAGCACATGCGAAAGCTTAACTTGTTTGAGTACAGACAACTACAAATGAAGAAGGCTCAGAAGCCTAACTATCTACAAGACCCTCCCAAGGGTACAAGATCGTAGCTGAGGTAACCAGCTAAACATCGAAGTCCACGCGGAACTACTAGCGAGACTGAAGTCTCTCTGCAAAAAACATAAATTAAGCAAACGTGAGTACAAAAGTACTCAGCAAGACTTACATCAGAACTAACTACATATGCATCGGTATCAACAAAGGGGTAGTGGAGTTTAACTGCAGCAAGCCAGCTTTGACTCAGTGGCTAACCTGAACTACGACTGCAAGCAACTCTCTTGAGGTGGAGCACACGAGTCCAAAAATTCACCATACCAATACACCACTATGGATCCGCTCCCGTTCCCCTACGAGAACGCCATCCATAGGACTCACAGTTATCTTGCGCATTTTAGAGTATCCACATTCACTTGTCTATGAACTATGCAAGGGGTCCAACTTTCCATATCCGAGGAATCCGGCTATTTGAATAGATAATGATAACCTTGCAGGGGTGTACTTCTTCACACACGCTCTTGCCACTTACCACCATGTACACATCGTGTATCTCGGCAACCTTCAAGCGGAAGCCTGGCGAGGGAGTCGACCACGACCTGACTAACTAACAAGTCTCTAGTCCAGGTTTATCGCCCATTCGGGTTCCATCCGCAAGGAGATCCGACCGGGGTGTCGCTCACGGCCCCAAATGATGTGAGCAGGGTTCCCAAGCCCACCATCCGGGTGCCACTTGGTACACCGTGCCACTGTGCCTAGTCTGTCCCAAGCCCACCTGTACCGGATGCCACTTGGTAGACTACTAACACTACCTACAAACACCAGAAACTAGTTGCAACTCCTGGACAGAGATCAGGTTCATTAATAAGTCGAGAGGGGCACTTAAGCATTCCAATGTGTGGTAGTAACTGTTCATGGATCACCAAACACAGAACTCAGTTCCTGAGGACGGCTGCAACGAGACAACCCACCATGTACTCCTACATGGCCTCTCACCGCTACCTTTACCAAATCGTGTTCACACACTTAGCTCACACATAGTAGGACATGTTCAACACCATTCCAATTCATCCCCGATGAATCAGAACTGACTCAACTCTAAGCAGTAGCAGGCATGACAAACAAGCATGAATGAGTAGGCACATCAGGGCTCAAACAACTCCTACTCATGCTACTGGGTTTCATCTATTTACTGTGGCAATGACAGGTCATGTAGAGGAAAAGGGGTTCAGCTACCGCAGCATGTAACAGTTGAAACGTTGTTGTCCTAATGCAGTAAAAGAGAGCAGGAGCGAGAGAGTGGGATTGTATCGGAATGAACAAGGGGGTTTTGCTTGCCTGGCACTTCTGAAGATAGTATAGCTCTTCATCGGTGTCATCGATCACATCGTCAAAACCACGTCTACCGAGAGGGGACAAATACCGGCAAACAGAAAAAGACACAATCAATGCAATGAACAATATGATGCATGATCAAGACATGGCAAAATGAGTGTGTTGGCCTAATGCACCTATAACCAGGGTGGTTCGAGTCATTTGAACCAAAGGTTCAACTTCAAACTCAAACTATGAATTTAAATAGTGCCTTATCATGTTTTGCACTAAAAAGCAAGGTTAAGTTGCTTAAACATGCACGAAACCATTACAGATGGATAGATTGGATTTTTCTGATCATTTTTCATACATAAATCTTTGTATTTGGAGTTATAGATTAATTTCTATGATTTTTACAAGTTTTAAACATTTTCTGGAATTTCTAATTATTTAGAATTAAACTAATTCCAGAAAATGAATTACTGCGTCAACACTACATCAGCATGACGTAAGCGAGTCAACGGGGCAGCCTAGGTCAAACTGACCAGTGGGTCCCGCGTGTCAGTGATACAGGGTTAAAAAGTTAGTTTTAGCACTAACTAAAATTAGTGGGGCGCTGGGCCCACATGTCAGCGGCTGTGGGGGTTAGTTAACACCTAATCTAAACCAGCCACGTCAGCTAAACGGCGATTAGCCACCGGTGCTAAGCAGGACGCGGCGGCGCTCCTCTTCCGGCCATCTCCGGCGACGAGAGCTCGCGCGGCTGGGCTCTACGGAAGCAGCGCGTCGAGGCGCGTCGGGTGGTGCAAGTGGCGCATCGCGGGGCTGCCTAAATCAACGCCGGCGACCACAAAGGCGGCGGCCGGAGCTATGGGTGTGCTTGGTTTGGCGCTACTGGGCGTCTCTGGGCGGGATGGTGGTGTCAGCGGGTTGCTAGGGACATGCCGAGCATGGTAGCGTGGTCGGGCACGACGCGTGTGAGCTCTAGCCACGACGGCGACACGGCCGGCGGCGATGGGTTCTCGGGTTCGACCGAAACAACGGCTATGCGGTGAAATCGAGCATGGGGAGAGAGAGGGACGGCGTAGGAGCTCACAGCGAAGCTGTAGAAGGTCCCAGCGGCGACGGCGTACGGCGGTGACGATCTCCGGTATCCGAAGGTTGAAGATGACATCGAGGACAATGCTGCAGTGCACCCTGGGTCGGTTGAATCGGCGTAGAGGACGATAGAGATGAGGCGGAGCTCTCGGACAAGGTGGGAAGGCAAAGGGGAGGCGGATGCTGCGGCTACGGCGAGAGGTGGCGATGGCGGTTCTCGGTCTCGCTTGGGGCCGAGAGACAGAGGAGGGGAGGAGGTCCACAGAGAGAGGGAAAGTGATAGGGGATCGAGGGGGATCATGTGGCGACGTCCAGGACGTCGGGGATGCAGAAAGGCAGGCAGGAGGTGGTGCGCGCGCGTGGCGAGCACGCGCTCGGCGTCCTCCTGGCTGGAGCTTGAGGACGGTGGCGCTGGTGGGCTATGCCAACAGTGCCAGGCCAGGTAGCTGGACTGCCAGGTGGGCTCGGTTGGGCAGCTCAGAAGCTGGGCTGACTACAGTAGCAGGCCGCCAGGTACGTTTCTCCATTCTCTATTTTATTTCTATTTTTGTTCTATTTTTCTATTTATGCAAATTTGTTTAAATTTGGTTTTCAAACCAAATCACTTTTAAAAATTCTGAAAATAGTTATGGGCACTAAATGAATTATTCCAGAGGCCCTCAACTAATTCCAAAATTGTTGGAGCATTTAAAAATATTTAGAGTATTTAGATGCCCCAATTCAAATACAATATGAGTTAATTCAAAAATCCAGAATGGCCTAGAAATATGTGCATCATTTTTTGGAAGAGGTTCTAGACCAATTCAAAATGATGGGCATTTATGAAGGGCATTTTGGGTTCATTGAAAATATTTTTATTTTGATCCTAGTTGCATTTCATTTGGTGCTAGGGTTTGGACATCCCCATTTCAGGTTTAAGAAGATTTAAACATGATGCAACAACCAAGACTAGACCACAACTAGGCTGAAGCTAGGGCTGTGACAACTCGCCCCCACTAAACAAGAATCTCGTCCCGAGATTCAAGCGTAGGATAAAAGGAAGAGGGGACTCGAACTATCACAAACTTCATGATCGAACTGCCTTTCCCGAAGATGTTGATCCATAGATCATCAAAACTCTTCATACCAGCCTAAGGCAATTCACAACAATCGTTTGGCAGAGTAAGTAGGGATGGCATACCTAGACTAGAATGGATGATGTGGACTACCTTGTTGAAGACAACGCAATTGCGCGTGCTCTCAAGAACTTGAGCATTTCCATAGTCATCAAGGTTCTACCAACACCCGTGCTGAGGATCCTGGCAACACATCTTACTAGCATGATGAATAGTGATGGTCAATGCAGATACAAAGGAGGACAACACTTTCTCAGATTTCACCTTAGCGATGCCAAGGAAACGAAATCTGGATGTTCGACCGAGAGACATTTAGCACTCCGCTTCTAATGTTCTCCTTGATGTGCTAGCGTAACCCATTTATAGATATGGTTTGGTATCTAGAACATCAAGTAAAAGGTCGGACTTCGGGAGCACAAGAATCCATAAAGAATAACTACTGGAGTAAATCCTATGAAATCCTTATGGGGAGGTGGCCAACTTCGTCAATCAAGATACTACAATGATAGGTCTTCCGGCTGGGTGTGTTGGCCACGACATCCACCTTACCGGTTTAGAAAGACCAACATTATAATTCCTGGGAAAAGGTCCAACCATCATATCTGCCTGAGATTCAGATCTAGTTGGTGTCAGGATATTCCAGACTCATCAAGTCTAAAGAGAAAAACTAAAGTTTGCAACACAAGTCGACGAGATAACGTTGCGAGACTCTTGGGAGATGAACTACGATAGCAAGCTCCAAAACATGAGCAGGTTTTGCTACACACCCGCGAACACACTGCCCTAGACAAAGCGTGACCACATGGCAGTCTTATACTAAAACACTACCAAAGTTCAGGTGAGGAACCATCATCGTGGATAACGAAGTCCTTGCATAAGTCATATGATTAGCTCTTATGAAGGAACTTCTTCTCCTTGAACAAATCAGTTAGTGGCTTGCTGTGCTAGGGATACATATGGAATGAAGGTTGCGAGCCTATCAAACCATAGCATACTTCGCACATGCAGGACTGACTTGGGATGGTACCAGAGGAAATAAAAACAATCTTTCTCGAACTCACGGCGACAACTTGCACCAAATGCACATGAATTCGAGGAAGTCACTTCTTCCATCCAAGCATAAGCTTCATGAACGGAACACGAAGGCATTGCTTACAAAATTTTCAACACTAGGTTGATGTTCAGCATGAATCATGGGGGAGACAAAATGCTGCTGATGGGCTCAACAACAACTCATCGGAATTTCCATATCACTGGACTTCCACCATCATGTGAACACGGTGATAGCATTGGTCAGACCAAAAGATGTAATGGTGTATGCTCGAAGGATCAACCACGAGTAAGACAACATTACGAACATTGTTGGTTCTGATTTGACTAGACGATAGCCCATACTCAAGTCAAGTTTTGACAAGACAACGGATCCAACAATTGATCACGAGGACCAAATCGATGGAGATATCATCTTCCTTCAACACACACAAAAGATATTCCTTTAGAATGAACTAGGTCAGATAAAACTTTATCTTCCAACTCCCCAAATTGTTGTTTAGCTCAACCGACTAGTTCAGGGTACCAACACAGAATCTAGGAGAATGGTTGGTTCAGAGGAAAACCAACATGATCATGAACTCAACATAGCGGTCAGGTGACAACCTGGTAACACTTCCGTGAAGATATTCGGAAAATCACGAACCACCGATATGTTACTGAGCTCGAGAACAATCTTGCTTTTTCAAGGCAAGACGATGTGATCAAAAGAGCGAGGGATTGATACAATCCTAACTCATTTATCGAGGAGTGCACCAGGGAAAATGGACTAGGTCGCACATCACGATTATTGTCCATTAACTACCAAGCAGCGGAGTTGCTAGGAGTATTGATTTCACACATCACGATTCACTTACCGGCATTCCGGTTGCAACAACACGGGACCAAGGAATGAATAATGATGGTGAGAAGTATCACTGCGTCAAAAATTCATGAGAGATGGTGCAATTCTCATGACAATCCTGGGGGTAATACTCCGAGGTAGAACAGAACAAAAGCTAGATTGGCATTTTGATCTGCGAAGTACAATTGCTTTGACCCAATCCTAGATATGGATGACGTACTGGAGTTTTTTTTCTCCTAGTCATTCTGAAATAGAATGGCTTGACGGACCACTAGAGTAATAGGCATCGATAGACACGATTGCCAACTACTCCTTACTATCAATTGATAGATGAAGGTCGGAATATAACTGAAGGGGGACAACTCAAAGAACATATGATTTTTTTTCTCAGTTGTGGATTCATGGATTAGCATGTCGAATAGGTTCAACATATTTCTTCCGGATAACCCATGCAGAAAGGAAGGACTGGCAGAATCACAATTTTTGAATGAAAAACTCATCAAGAGCACTCTTGTTGTGATCATTGGTTCAAAGATCTTCTGCCATAAGGGTTCATGGTATTGGAAGAATGATATACCACGAACCTCAAAGGCTATCACAAGGTTACTAATATCTTAAGGGAACTAGCAAATACTAACAACATGAAGTAGGGTGAATCTCGGGTTCAAAACCCAGGAGTAGAATACCTACTACTAAATGGCATCACATGATACTTTCGAGAATAATGGCCAGAATCATCATACCGGGAACACAAAACATGGCTAGATTACTAGGTGATACTCTAGACACCTAGGGTCATAATAATAGCTCCAACACATATGTCGAGGCAACAGAGTACCTCAACTCACCGATTAGTGCGATTAATCTGGCCCAAATGGACATCAGGAACATGGAAAGGATTTGCAAATGCATCAAACTTTTTAGAAAACCTGGGATGACTCGGACAGCATAACGGCTGTAAATGCTCAAAATGATTTGAGACATCCTGCAAAAATGGTGGCATAACCAATCAACATCACAATATCAAGGTTCTGAGGCCAGCTATGAACATATGGAAGTAGTAGGAACTGAACTGAGGCTTGAACTCAACAATCCTAGGCAACTACGGTTTAGTAACACGTCATCCTGAGAGATAGAAGAGAAGCCTAGTTCTTAACGCCGTAGAAAAGATAAGATGACTCAGATCAGAAGGTCATGAGGATAAGGAGTAAAAAGAGCCTTACGTTCCCATCCACAATCAATTCCCTTATATAACTAAAGCATTTCTAGACACGACTTCGACCAGCTTGGCTTGGTAATCCTACAGGCAGTCAGGCTCTGATACCAAAGGTGTCAGGACCCCGATTCCAAGTCACATCGATCTAGCCGGTAACACCTCATATCACTTTGCGGCCTCACGCACGGTAATCCCACGGGTGTCGCCTTACCATGGTCCGGGACCGTTTGCGCCTTTTGGCTCACGTATATGATAGTGTCGCTAGCATCCATATGACAGAGAACCCGGGCCTACATGGCTAGTCGTGAACCCAAAGCGGCACTAACCTATGGGGACAGGCATACATGAATCACATCGAGCATGTCGGTAAGTAGCGTGTGAATCCAGGCTGTAGCACTGGGCTAACAGGACTCCGGGAACCCGGGCTGTAGCAGGCTAGGCAGGACTCCAGATGTCACCGCATGATATTTCCCCGAAGGGACAGACACAGGAATGAAGTGAATCACATGCCGGCCAGTCAAGTGCTCCGGAACAGTAGTGCTGGGCTAGCAGGACTCCGGTGAACCGGGCTGTAGCGGACTACTATGGCTCATGGAAGCACTGGACTACATTTCCCCATAAGAGAGGCAACCAAGGATAAACAACTAGGTTGTCGGATCCCACACAAACCAAGCATTTCAATCATACACACAATATGCTCGATATGTGTAAATACAACATGGCATCACAACATAACTGTACGACTAAATTATTTATTCATTAGGCTCCGATGAGCGAGATATTACAAACATGGGTCTCATGACCCAACATTCAGAGCATACAAGTCAAAGCACATGCGGAAGCTTAACTTGTCTGAGTACAGACAACTACAAATGAAGAAGGCTCAGAAGCCTGACTATCTACAAGACCCTCCCAAGGGTACAAGATCGTAGATTAGGTAACAAGCTAAACGTCGAAGTCCACGCGGAACTACTAGCGAGACTGAAGTCTCTCTGCAAAAAACATAAATTAAGCAAACGTGAGTACAAAAGTACTCAGCAAGACTTACATCAGAACTAACTACATATGCATCGGTATAAATAAAGGGGTAGTGGAGTTTAACTGCAGCAAGCCAGCTTTGACTCAGTGGCTAACCTGAACTACGACTGCAAGCAACTCTTTTGAGGTGGCGCACACGAGTCCACAAATTCACCATACCAATACACCACTATGGATCCACTCCCGTAAGCCTACGAGAGCGCCATGCATAGCACTCACGCTTATCTTGCGCATTTTAGAGTATCCACTTTCACTTGTCTATGAACTATGCAAAGGGTCCAAGTTTCCATATCCGAGGAATCCGGCTATTCGAATAGATAATGATAACCCTGCAGGGGTGTACTTCTTCACACACGCTCTCGCCACTTACCACCATGTACACATCGTGTATCTCGGCAACCTTCAAGCGGAAGCCTGGCGAGGGAGTCGGCCACGACCTGACTAACCAACAAGTCTCTAGTCTAGGTTTATCACCTATTCGGGTTCCATCTGCAAGGAGATCCGGTCGGGGTGTCGCTCAAGGCCCCAAACGATGTGAGCAGGGTTCCCAAGCCCACCATCCGGGTGCCACTTGGTACACCGTGCCACTGTGCCTAGTCTGTCCCAAGCCCACCTGGACGGGGTGCCACTTGGTAGACTACTAACACTACCTACAAACACCAGAAACTAGTTGCAACTCCTGGACAGAGATCAGGTTCATTAATAAGTCGAGAGGGGCACTTAAGCATTCCAATGTGTGGTAGTAACTGTTCATGGATCACCAAACACAGAACTCAGTTCCTGAGGACGGCTGCAATGAGACAACCCACCATGTACTCCTACATGGCCTCTCACCGCTACCTTTACCAAATCGTGTTCACACACTTAGCTCACACATAGTAGGACATGTTCAACACCATTCCAATTCATCCCCGATGAATTAGACCTAACTCAACTCTAAGCAGTAGCAGGCATGACAAACAAGCATGAATGAGTAGGCACATCAGGGCTCAAACAACTCCTACTCATGCTAGTGGGTTTCATCTATTTACTGTGGCAATGACAGGTCATGCAGAGGAAAAGGGGTTCAGCTACCGCAGCATGTAACAGTTGAAATGTTGTTGTCCTAATGCAGTAAAAGAGAGCAGGAGCGAGAGAGTGGGATTGTATCAGAATGAACAAGGGGGTTTTGCTTGCCTGGCACTTCTGAAGATAGTATAGCTCTTCATTGGTGTCATTGATCACATCGTCAAAACCACGTCTACCGAGAGGGGACAAATATCGGCAAACAGGAAAAGACACAATCAATCAATGAACAATATGATGCATGATCAAGACAAGGCAAAATGAGTGTGTTGGCCTAATGCAACTATAACCAGGGTGGTTCGAGTCATTTGAACCAAAGGTTCAACTTCAAACTCAAACTATGAATTTAAATAGTGCCTTATCATGTTTTGCACTAAACAGCAAGGTTAAGTTGCTTAAACATGCATCACACCAGTACAGATGGATAGATTGGATTTTTCTGATCATTTTTCATATATAAATCTTTGTATTTGGAGTTATAGGTTAATTTCTATGATCTTTACAAGTTTTAAACATTTTCTGGAATTTCTAATTATTTAGAATTAAACTAATTCCAGAAAATGAATTACTGCATCAGCACTACATCAGCATGACGTAAGCAAGTCAACGGGGCAGCCTAGGTCAAACTGACCAGTGGGTCCCGCGTGTTAGTGACATAGGGTTAAAAAGTTAGTTTTAGCACTAACTAAAATTAGTGGGGCGCTGGGTCCACATGTCAGCGGCTGTGGGGGTTAGTTAACACCTAATCTAAACTAGCCATGTAAGCTAAACGGCGATTAGCCGCCGGTGCTAAGCAGGACGCGGCGGCGCTCCTCGTCCGGCCATCTCCGGCGACGAGAGCTTGCGCGGCTGGGCTCTACGGAAGCAGCGCATCGAGGCGCGTCGGGTGGTGCAAGTGGCACATCGCAAGGCTGCCTAAATCAACGTCGGTGACAACAAGGTCGGTGGCCGGAGCTACGGGCGTGCTCAGTTTGGCGCTACTGGGCGTCTCTGGGCGGGATGGTGGTGTCAGCGGGTTGCTAGGGACATGCTGAGCATGGTAGCGTGCTCGGGCACGAGCGCGTGAGCTCTAGCCATGGCGGCGACACCGCCGGCGGCGATGGATTCTCGGGTTCGACAGAAACGACGGCTACACGGTGAAATTAAGCACGGGGAGACAGAGGGACATCGTAGGAGCTCACAGCGAAGACGTAGAAGGTCCCAGCGGCCTCGCGGAAGGCCTGACGACGGCGTACGGCGGTGACGATCTCCGGTATCCGAAGGTTGAAGACGACATCAAGGACGATGCTGCACTGCACCCCGGGTCAGTTGACTCAGCGTAGAGGACGATGGAGATGAGGCGGAGCTCTCGAACAAGGTGGGAAGGCAAAGGGGAGGTGGAGGCTGCGGCTACGGCGAACGGCGGCGATGGTGGTTCTCGGTCTCGCTTGGGGCCGAGAGACAGAGGAGGGGAGGAGGTCTAGGGAGAGAGGGAAGTGAGAGTGGGTCGAGGGGGATCGCGTGGCGACGTCCAGGACGTCGGGGACGCAGACAGGCAGGCAGGAGGTGGCGCGCGCGCGCGTGGCGAGCACGCGCTCGGCGTCCTCCTAGCAGGAGCTTGAGGACGGTGGCGCTGGTGGGCTGGGCCAGCAGTGCCAGGCCAGGTAGCTGGACTGCCAGGTGGGCTCGGTTGGGCTGCTCAGAAGCTGGGCTGACTACAGTAGCAGGCCGCCAGGTACGTTTCTCCTTTCTCTATTTTATTTCTATTTTTGTTCTGTTTTTCTATTTATGCAAATTTGTTTAAATTTGGTTTTCAAACCAAATCACTTTTAAAACTTCCAAAAATAGTTATGGGCACTAAATGAATTATTCCAGAGGCCCTCAACTAATTCCAAAATTGTTGGAGCATTTAAAAATATTTATAGTATTTAGATGCCCCAATTCAAATACAATATGAGTTAATTCAAAAATCCAGAATGGCCTAGAAATATTTGCATCATTTTTTGGAAGAGGTTCTAGACCAATTCAAAAATGATGGGCATTTATGAAGGGCATTTTGGGTTCATTGAAAATATTTTTATTTTGATCCTAGTTGCATTTCATTTGGTGCTAGGATTTGGACTTCCCCATTTCAGGTTTAAGAAGATTTAAACGTGATGCAACAACCAAGAGTAGACCACAATAAGGCTGAAGCTAGGGCTGTGACAGTTGCCTTGTTAATTAATAGAAAACAGGGTGAAAACTATCACATGAGGCCAGTAAAAACAAGGCACACTGGGTTCAGCGTCATCGTCACTACAGCTGTGCGCGCGCGAGAGAAGTCTACATATCGAGGGGCTATCGAGTGAGGCACCGAGACACAATATTTGAGAGAGAAACCAATTGACAGATTATGATAAGATCGAGTTGTCACCCTTCTGCTGTCATTGTTGGGGGGGAGGGAGAGAAAGACGTACCGAGAGTGTGCGCGGTAGGCACAGAGGCACAACTAGCGAGTGTGTGTGTGTGTGTGTGTTTGAAAGAGGAGTAGATAGATTATTATCAAGATTGATGTGCCACCCTACTCCTTCGGTGCCGTGTAGTGTGTGTGTATGTTTCAGAGAGAAGCCAGTCGATATATTAGTATCAGGATCGAGGTGTCACCCTACTCCTTCGGTGTTGGGAAGTGTGGGTGTGTGTGGGGGGGCAGTGACACTCACATATCTCTACTCTTATAAAAAACAGAGTTGGTGATGATGGTGTTCCTGCCATCCTGCAATATAGGCCATCCAATTTATATCCAACGGACAGGAAGGAAACCATGGCAATTTTGCAAAAATATACCCACACTCGTCTCCGCATTGGCAAATAAGGCATTCCCTCATTCATCCTTTTCACCCACAAGATAAACTTCTCATACAAATGCATCTTGATGTTCCGTGCAACGCATGGGCATCTTGCTAGTAGGGAGAAGGAGTTTGTGTGACACATATCTCGCTATATTAAGGGATAGGTAGATAGCATATGTGTGAGAGACATTAGTGGCTGTTGGTGGGCGAAATTAAAGGGGTGGGCGTGTTAGACATAGAGAGCGTGTGTGTTTCTGTGTGAGAGACTTGTAGGACGGGGTAGAAATACAAATTTAATCCTGACGGAGGGAGAGAAATACACGAAGTGCGCGTGTGTGATTCTGATGCCCACATGGAAATGAGATATGTATGCGTGTGAGAGAGATTGCACAATTCATTCACATATCACTATCTAGCGATCGTGGACGTGCATCGCTTGAACATAAGTCAATATCTACTTCATATCGTGGCCAAAGGTACAATATCGATTCAACGCTATAAAGATTGGACACTCACATATCTCATTTTTTTCTATTTAAATAAGCCTTTTTAGTTGTGCATGCCAAAGTTACAGTGATGTTTCTTCAAACAACCAATGTAGCTATCATGAACATGCACCATTGTTACTCTTGCATTCAAATTCATTAGTCTTGGATGATTTAAGTTTCTATTTTGAAGTAATATATGTAATATTCATATATGAATTCAATGGGTACGCAATTTATGAAATGGAGGTTATGTAATCATATGAGGTAACACTTTTAAGTAGCTGACTACAATATCCATTTCTTTTTGTGCGCCTCTACACTAACACGTCAATGCATTATGTTTAAAGTAAATAACCAATGGCACTAAATTATCTATTTACACGAGAAATACATAGGCTGAGCGTTTGATCCCTTTTTTGTGAGCGCGCTACTACACCCGTACGATTGGCCGCGCCCGTGTGAACATCCAAGTTATCGGCGCATCATCCCGAGTTATTTTCTTTTTTCTGGGGTGGACTTCACACCAGTTATTAACTGCTGACGCGTGCCCCGTGTACACAGTCTAGCATGACCTTCCCGCTAGCATGGTCCAAAATTAGTTGAAACTGGATACGAATGATCCCGCGGGCGGCAAAATCTCCCGCCTCCTTCTAAAATTTCCGCCACCTTAATCTTTAGCATGCGAAATCCCCCATTTGTCCTTGGTACACGGAGACCGAAAATTACAATACCGCCCTCATCTACATGATAGGTTGGGGCTGCTTTGGTAACTTCTGGTTCCCCCACTCACGACACCACCATTTCCTCTCCCCCTCCCGCAAAAACGACTAACTCCACAGCACCAGAGCATCTTACATCACGCCGTCCGTACTTCATCGCCCTTTCTCCCCTCCCCTCTCGAGACCCTAGACTGCTCATCCACCGGCATACCATAGCCCATTCGCTGCCAGCGGCGTCCACCTCGCCGCATCTGCTTCTGCGGCCGCATCTACCCCTCCCACCTCCCCTAGAAATAAGTAGACTGCTCATCCACCACTGTACCATAGCCCATTCAGTGTCGGCCTTGTCCATGGCGTCGAATCTGCTTCGCTGGTACTCTCGTCAACCGCCGCGCATCTGCAGTGGCTCATTCGTACTCCCCACCAGAGACGCTTCGTCCACACCCCCCAGAGCTGCCCCACAGACGCCCCCATCAACGGCCTCTGATCCTCTTCGCCGACACCTTCCTCAACCCTACCGGAGCCGCTTCGCCGACACCTTCCTCAACCCTACCGGAGTAGCTTCGCCTATACCATTCTCAACCCTACCATGGGCCGCTTTGCCAACTCACAAGTCCACGGCCTCAGATCCGCTTCCTCGCACCCTTAACCCAACCACCGGAGCAGCTTCTGACGCCCCGTCCACGACCATAGATCCGCATCGTCGACACCATCCTTAACCCAACCACCAGAGCAGCTTCACCTACACCCTCATCCACGGCCATAGATCCGCTTCACCAACACCATTGTCCACCCTACCGGAGCCGCTCCACAAACACCCTACTTGACGGTTCCAGATCTCCTTACCGGACCCCGACAGCCAGCGCAGCGTCATCACCCTCGAAGTTTCTAACCTGATTCCCTCAGTTTGGAGAGATGCCAAGCACCCTCCACGGCCTAGGTACTTCTCACCTTTAAACCCGTCCAGCATCACCTGCCCGATGTACTTCAAATATACTAACCGGTCGCTGTTACCTGTTATGCAGCTGGCAAAAACTACAAGGAAGATGTTTCTTCTAGATCTAACAGCTTGGCCAACCAAGATCCTGGACTGAGGCATTGCTATGATCTTGTAAGTGCGTCTCTCTCTCTCTTGTATTGTTCTGTGCCTGCCAGCGTGCTTTGCTAGGATTTTCGATCAGTAATCCCTTTGTGCGGACAATGATTTCTACTACTGGTTGCTAAATTAGATATGTAGATGTCATACATGATACTACCTCGTACCTCCGTTCCTAAATATAAGTCTTTTTAGAGATTCCACTATAGGCTACATACGGAGCAAGATGAGTGAATCTACACTCGAAAATGAATCTATATACATCTGTATGTGGTCCATACTGGAATCTCTACAAAGACATATATTTAGGAACAGGGGCAGTACATTACACAAAATCGTAGGTGGCATGTAGGAATTCTAGTGCACTACATTAGGCTCCCTTAGAGTGCCTGCTAGTCCAGCATACAGAGTCATGGCTAGTTTATGGTACGCACACAATCGCTAATTGGTGGTTTAAATATGCGCAAGGGATATGCAATGTAGTATCATGTAGAGATGTCTGAAATTAGCCGTGTCAAGTTGCAGATAGGGTTACACAATGAAATAGTACAAGATGTAGTGCACCAGTGGCGACGGCTCGCTGGAGGAACCCTAGTGCTGCAGGCAGGGGATCGAGGTAGAGGGAAAGGGGAGGGGAGATGCAAGCGGGTAGGGCAATGAATGCTTGCGTGTTTGTTTTTACTTGAGGGTCAGGGGTGACACGGGCGTCAACAATTACATTTTGAGTGTAATATAGGTAGACAACAGAGTCATTTCACTATTCCCCTTACCTTCAATTTTTAGTGAGGTTCTACCAGAAACACCCCCCCTCCAAAGCGAAATGAGTTAAGCCCAAGCCCATAACTCAAAAATGACTTCTTTACATCTTTTATGGCTTATTTTGACAATATGCCCTGAAAAGGCGGAATCAAACTGGCCCTTAACCTGCAATTCAATTGTGCGTGCAATGATGAATCACTCCTGCCTGCTATCTGTACATTTAGGCATCATCATAGATGGCATAACCTAATACATGTGCATTTCATTGTAGAATCTGGAATATGCAATGTTTATGTTAGTTCATACATTGCACATGATGTTTAAATGCCCCTTAAATCTGGTCAGTCAAGTGATGGTCTTTAAGCCTCCTTCCTTGCTTCTTTTCTTGATATGTAAGATTTGCTCACACATCTGTTCAATTGCTTGTTTGCATCAGCCAACCATACTTGGACTGTTTGCTTTGATTACTTGTTGTTCTTGACCTAACACTCTAACAGAGCTTGTCAACGATTTAAACACTAAGGGCTGCTGTAGTGGGGCCTTGTCTAACTCATAGATGACATAAAGGTTTGGCTGTACACTACAGTAGGCAAGTATGTTAGGAAAGTATGCATATTTATCTTCCAAGGAGACGAGTAACTAGTTGACATAATCATGTGGTGTTGTTTTGTTATAATCTCATCCTTTTGTGTTCACAGACTGGAAAATATGCATATTATCTTCCAAGGAGACGAGTAACTAGTTTGTGTCACCTTGCAGAGGGGGTGCAATGAAGATAAGATTGAGGATTTCCATGTACAAGATGTTAGGAAGGAGCCTTGCAAGAGAAGTAGGAGCTGCGCTGAGCCTCTTCAACCTGCTAAGGTAAGTCACTGTATGCAACTCAACAGTTCAATTCCTTGTTTGTTTCAGGCATAGTTAATTTTCTCTTTTCAATTGCTTTATTTGTCCTCAGTTAATGAGATGCCCAAATAATCATGCCTAATGTTCGGTACTTGTATCAGTATTAGTTGACATAATTAAAGGCCTTACCATTTAATTACTTTGCCGAAGTGTACCTGAAGCTTTGAAGTCTATTAACCAAGTATTATTGCATGAGGCTCACAATCTAGTTTATACTACGCTAATGATTGCATAGTTTTTCCTGCTGTAGTATGTTTGTATGAACACTACAAGAAATATGTCAACTAGTGACCTTCTGTCAGTGAACCTGGAAGAAATGGTCATAGATCTATGACCATTTCAGACCAATTGGTCCAAAGCTGTTCGGGGGGCTCCAAACCCTAAACCATTGTGACCATTTTGGTCAAAAAGGTTGTAATTTCCTTACATGAAATGGTCATAAAGCAAATAGCGCTAGTCCGCTGCCTTATTTCTAGTTGTTAATGACCAATATAGATGGTCATAGCCTTGTAAATTGTGGTGGGTTGCTATGACTAGGCGCCACCTCATCAGTTTTGCCTATGTGTCATGTCCATGTGGCAGTTTTTGCCCCAGGTTGTGAAGCAACCTATATTTCTGTCATTCCCAAAATTCCCAAAAAAATCTCATAAATTCTTTGGGTCATATCTTCGTCAAATATGTAAAAACCTTCCTTTCCTAGTTCAAAAATATTGATTTTCCTATTCTGTTCAGAACAACAGTTTGTGAAGGAAGTACCACTTTGGCATGTCCAAATAGTATCCATTTTCTACAGTGCTTTCCTATGCCCAAATAACTATCCTCCACCAAATGCCATCTCAATCCATTCATTATTTTGAGCCGAGCTTCAACATTCGTATTTATGTCCAGTGTGGTAGTTTGCAAAGCAAGTACCACCTAGGATCCTCCTTTTGAGCTGAAAATTTGTGAAGACAGTCTTCTTAGTAACTGATCATCCTCAGCCAAAACTCACGCCTATTAGCCATGTACATTTTCCGTACCGCTAATCAAACACTTGGCTACTAATTCATGTTTGAGCATCGATCGGTCTCCTCATGAGAATATTATGTTGTAATTTTCTTTCTAGCACCTACCCGGGGAGTGCCCAACCCACTAGACATGCCTAGGCTGCCCAGAACACATGGCAACGCCACAGTCACGCGGTGACCACGCGGCCGGCATGCGAGTTTACGCGCTCTAGAGTTGGGGGCCTCGGCCACCGCCCAAACCTCGACGTATCTCCACCAAACCATGTATTTATGATTAAATAGGTACTTATGTAACTATAAATGATTTTTGGAAAAAACAAATAGTAAACTATGAGGCAGCTGCAGTTTAAATTTGACCCGCTTCCTACTGAATCGGTGGGAATTTGTCTTTTTCATCAAAGGTGGATCAAAACTTTTGACACCAAACCATTTTGTCAATTGTGCATTAAATATGGCCTAGTATTTTAGAAAATTGATTTGGTCCAATTTTGCAACAAATATATGGTAGGTCCTTCACAAAAAAAACTCATTTCGGGCACTCGGAAAATGGAAAATGTATTTTCCGTGCAAATAAAATGAAAACTTCCTTAGGCAACATTGTTTGGAATTCCAAGATGCACCCTTGTGCACAATATGAGATCATTTGAACAAACTATGCCAAGAATGTGGCCATAAGATTGATCATTTGGCTTGAAAGCCATGAATCTTCACGCATGATAGCTCATTTCTGAGAACACTTTTTTGAAAATAATTTCCGTATTGCAAGTTTGTTATTTTTCCTGGGAACTTGGCCACATATAATGACACAATGCGAAGGTTTCCCAATTATTTGATTTTTTTCGAATTTTTTATGCCCGTTTCAAAATGCGGTCAAAACGGCGGGAATGACCGTTCCTAGCTAGTGGTTGAATCTTGGAATTGTTTTGTGTTTCTATGATTAAATAGATACTTATGTACCTAGAAATGATTTTTGGAAAAAATAAAGAGCAAACTACAAGGCAGCTATAGTTCAAATTTGACCCGCTTCTAGCTCAATAGACGAAAATTTGTCTTTTTCTCAAGAGGTGGATCAAAACTTTTTACACCCAACCATTTGGTCAATTGTGCATTAAATATGGCCTAGTATTTTAGAAAAATGATTTGGTCCAATTTTGCAACAATTATTTGGTAGGTCCTTCACAGAAAAACGTCATTTGGGGCAATCGAAAAATCAAAAATGGTTTTTTCATGCACAGAAAATGAAAATTTCCTTAGGAAACATTGTTTGCCAAGATGCACCCTTTTGCACAATATGAGTTCATTTGAACAAACTATGCCAAGAATGTGGCCATAAGATTGATCATTTGGCTTGATAGCCATGAATCTTCACACGTGATAGCTCGTTTCTCAGAACACTTTTTTAAAATAATTGCCGTATTGCAAGTTTGTTATTTTTCCTGGGAACTTGGCCACATATAATGACACAATGTGAAGGTTTCCCAATTATTTGATTGTTTTTGAATTTTTTATGCTCGTTTCAAAATGCGGTCAAAACAGCGGGAATGACCGTTCCTAGCTAGTGGTTGAATCTTGGAATTTTTTGGTGTTTCTATGATTAAATAGATACTTATGTACCTAGAAATCATTTTTGGAAAAAATAAAGAGCAAACTACGAGGTAGCTACAGTTCAAATTTGACAGGCTTCCTGCTGAATCGGCGGGAATTTGTCTTTTTCACCAGAGGTGGATCAAAACTTTTGACACCCAACCATTTTATCAATTGTGCATTAAATATGGCCTAGTATTTTATAAAATTGATCAGGTCCAATTTTGCAACAAATATATAGTAGGTCTTTCACAAAAAAACTCATTTTGGGCACTCGAAAAAAAGGAAAATGAATTTTCTGTGCCAAGAAAATGAAAACTTCCTTAGGCAACATTGTTTTTTCATTCCAAGATGCACCCTTGTGCACGATATGAGGTCATTTGAACAAACTATGCCATGAATATGGCCATAAGATCGATCATTTGGCTTGAAAGCCATGAATCTTCACACATGATAGCTCATTTCTGAGAAAACTTTTTTAAAATAATTTCTGTATAACAAGTTTATTATTTTTGCTGGTAACTTGATCACATATAACGACAAAATGCGAAGATTTTCCAATTTTTTGATTTTTTTGAATTTTTCATGCCCTTTTCAAAATGCGGTCAAAACGGCGGGCATGACCGTTCCTAGCTAGTGGTTGAATCTTGGAAAACTTTTGGTGTTTTTCTAATTAAATAGATACTTTTGTACCTAAAATGATTTTTGGGAAAAATAAAGAGCAAACTTTGAGGCAGCTGCAGTTTAAATTTGACCCGCTTCCAGCTGAATCGGCAGAAATTTAACTTTTTCACGAGAGGTGGACCAAAGCTTTGGACACCCAACCATTTAGTTAATTGTGCATTAAATATGTCCTAATATTTTAGAAAATTGATTTGGTCCAATTTTACAACAATTATTTGGTTGATTCTTCACAAAAAACTCATTTTGGGCACTCAAAAAATGGAAAATGATTTTTTCATCAAAAGAAAATGAAAACTTCCTTAGTCAACATTGTTTGTCGTTCCTATACGCACCGTTTCTTTCTTGTCACATATGATGACACAATGCAAAGGTTTTTCATCTCGAGGAGGTGCTAGAACTGGCGAATGCTACAACTAAAGCACGTAGGGGTGATGCCGGCGGTGAGGCGGTAAACTACGGTTGTGCGCGACAGCGCAATGACGGGAGGGTCAATGATGTGTTCTATCTAAGGGAAAACAAGGAAGATGGGGAAGAAAGTATAACATGGGAGGTGAATCAAATGGTTAGAGATGAAAAAATCATAGGGTCATGAGGCGATCGGCCGAAATTTAGGCCGATTGACCGGCACCTATCAGCCGCCTTTTGGAAAATGGCGTGATCCAAATTTGCAACACATATTTGTAGGCATTTAAAAAACCTGGAGATTTTTGAGTCCAAATTTTGGATATTCGAGGGCGTGACAGTCGGCCAAAGAGAAGCGAGGAACCACCTCCACGCGGATCACCAAGCTGGACACGATCTAAGCCGTCCACCACACACCCATCCAACGATGGATCTTCTGAAATACCGAAACCCTAATCCACCCGCTCACCCACCCACCCTTTCTTTCTCCAGATCGGATCGAGGCCGCCCCGCCTACTCTGCCTCGTCTCCGCCATCCCCATCCACCACGGCCGCCACCATCCCGATCCACCATCGCTGCCCCCACCAACCCCATCCACCACCGCTGCCCCCACCCACCAACGACCTCGTTGCCATCACCCCCCTCATCTCGTCTTCATGGCGCGACCATGGCATCGCCCTCCTCCTTCTCTGCTAGGGTTAGGATTTCCGCCTTACCGTCCCCCGATCTGGCAGTCGTCGGCTGCTCCGATCGCTTCGCTGCTCCTCCTCCACGCCCACCTCATCCGCGTCCTCCCGCCAATGGTGGCGATATCTGCGCGGACCGCCCTGGCGCTGACGGAGTGCATGGCGCGCCCCAGCTCAGACATGAGCCTCGGGCAGTCGGAGCAACACATCGTCGTTCTCCCCTGGCACGGCCACGTCCGCCACCACGTAGCCGTCCGCATCTTCCCGCAGCACCCGCACGTGCCTCACCACCTCGCCGAGATCACCTGGGAGGCCGACGGGAGGAAGCTGCGCAGCGTGGCGAGGTGGGTGTTGATGCGCTGCCACTGCTTGGGCTCCGCCTCGCTGTGGCTCCACCACCGGCGCAACCTTAATTTCTGTGTCTCTCTGCAGGTTCCCCGGACGCGAGGGTGGAGCGTTGACCGGAGTTAGGAGATGTGGTTGGACAAGCGCGACGAGGATCGACAGTAGGTCAGCAGACACCGCTCCTTCTATATATGCTAAGCTGCTGCCAATGTTTGTGCGATGGTGCCGGCTTAGAGCATCATATCCAATAGCTACTGCCTGTAGATGTGCTTGTTGTGGTGTCATGTGTTTCTCCTGAACCTATTGTACGCTTAGCTGATTAAACGTGCAGTTTTTTTTAGTATTTTGGTCTGACGGCTTCAACGTTTCTTTTTTTTGGCTCAAGTGCTTAACTAATGAGCTTATGTTGAACTTTAGTTTCCTCTTGTCCGAGATGTGCATGTCTTTGGCTCATGTGTGGATAGTAATTTATCAATGAGCTCGAGAACATAACAATGTAGACTGGTGCTGGTTTTGTTTAATCTGGATAGTGTTGTGTTTAAGACTGTTAGTCTAGGGTCTGTGTAGTTGTAGAATGGAGCTATTTGATGTCAGAACAATTCATTTACAAGGTCAAATTTATACTCTCTGTATGCTGATCAGTTTGTTACTTAATGTTTGTGCAGTATCGGCGACAACAAGAAGGCCTGGAAGACCGAACACTTCAGGTATGTGCAGTCACTGCCAAGCTTTTTGATATTATTAGCCTACCAGATAATTTCTGATATTGCCTTTTGGTGATTACAGGGCACTGAAGATAAAGCTTACAGAAAGAAATAAAGATGGCCATATTCTCACATACTCCTGGATTTCATTTACATCAACTTCTCAAGAGAGGAGTACTCCTTTTTAGTAGTCTCATCTCAGTTTAAAGTAAATTAAATGAAAGGAGTACTCCTTTTCAGTTGTCTCAGTTTAAAGTAAATGAAAGGAGTACTTGCTCCCTGTACTAGTTACTTCTACTACTTATTTTTAGCTGTTTAGTACTACTCTGTAAATCTGTGATACTAGTCTAGTCGCTTGTATAATTTTGTTTATTAGTGTAACCTGGACCATGGAGTAGTACCCTGTTTGCATATGTGTGATTATGTGTGTTCTATAGTCTCTAGCTCTAGTACATGTGAACTATATGTTGTGGTGTAAATCATTTTCATTCTATCTTATAAACGTGTTTCTTCAATAGCTATTTCTGTTCAAGTCTTGTTGTCAATGATGTTAGCATTTAGTTTGTCTCAAGTAAAAAAATACTGAAAATACAGTGTACAAATCAGCCCAAATATGTGAGCCTCAGTTCTGAAAACTAAAGAGTTCATATATTGGTAGATAGACTGTGATTTAGGATATGCTAAACAAAAAGCTTTATAAGATGGAACTCTCAATATCATGACTTCACTTTGTCCTTTAATTTAATATGGTTAGAACTACCATGGTTTTTTAAGTAGTTGGGGCAGTAAGAAACAGTATGCTGGATGTTTGGCCTTGCAACCGTCCTTCCACGAATTCATGCTTGTGTAGTTATTGCTTTTTTTGCAGGTCTTCTTCTTCCTCGATCTGGTGCAGCAGCAACAATTCAAGGTCATGGTCATGGAGCAGCAGCCATATATTTTTCTTCTTATTCTTCCCTGAGATGACATGAGATGAGGTTTGTTTTCCTCAAGGTCAAGATGCAGTAGCTCGATTTGATTTGATGTGATTGGATTCAGTTTCCTCATGCCTCTCTGTTTGCATTGCAGGCTTTGTTGGTCGGTCTTCAATTCTTCATGCTACTGCTGCTACTGCTACATGAGGACCCTCTTCAATTCTGCATCCGTTGCGGCCGCCGCAGCTTCCACCTCTACCTGGCTGCATCCGCAAGTGTAAGCTCCCCCTCCCTCCGTCCTAGATCTCTAGGTCTGTTTCTGTCATGCGCCATGTTCTTGATGTTGCTCGACCTCATGTGGATGCCATGAACGGCGCTGCTCCTGTGTGCAGATTTGATTCGCCGCATTAGTATGTGGTTGTTGTCTCGCCGTGGTTGTTCAAACTGAGATGTACCCAGTTGATTCGTCATCTCGGGTCATAAATTTTTCTGCATTCCCTGTTGCTGTAGCTTGTTGGATGCATAGTTTGATCTCCCAATGGGAATTATTAGTGAATGGTGATGTATGTGGTCACGAGAATGGTGATGTAGTAGCTGGTATGCTTGATGCGTGTATGTTCATCTCTTTACTGTTTGGCTAGAACCATAAATCCTGAAGCGCATGATGATCATGGTCTGGTTTGTTAGATCTATTCCGCTGGTGCTTAAAATTTGACATGCCTGGATTCTAAAACAAATTTTACATCATTCTATGTTGTAGCCAAACACTTGCTCTGTATTTTATATTAAAACCATGGTATTGTGTACCTGCCAACTACGAGTAAATTACTATAGTTTTAATACTTTGGTTTTTTTTGATACTTTGCTATTTGATTTACTTTTATTTTGTCCCTAAACATTTTGTTCTACAATGTGCAGATGCTGGCATTTCATTCAAGACAAAGAAGATGGATGAAGCATAGTTTTACCTCATTGAGCTAGTTCTGGGAGTAACGAACTCCTTATAGCAGAACTTGTACGTGTGCTAGTTCTGGGAGCTGATCCTATTTGTGTGTTATATGATGTAGCAGAACTTGTAGGGCTCCTGTGATAGACTTGGGTTGTATGTGTGTTATCTAATTGTAAACTTGATGCTGATCACATTTTTATGTATGTTATATGATGTAGCAGATTGCTTCCTGCTGTTATTTCAAATATTGTGTCTGTTTTCTGTATTTGCATATTGAAATATGAAAGAACATGACCTTGACAGTAGGGTCCCACAAACTAGAACGTCACATTTGGGACCCACTTACCAGAATTTGACAATTGGCATGCATTAAAAAAGAGAAACAAAGGCTACGACCCAAAGATAAAAATGTTATAATGTTGGGCTAGGCCCATGAAATCGACCAAAAATTGACACGAAAAAATATATAGAAAGGCTGAATTAATGGGCTCGGCCCATATAAACACCGAATTGGACTGGGCTGATTCTTGTGCCACATCAGATTGCCATGTCGGATGCCTATGTGGCCTGGGGAGGCTGCTAGTGACCAAAACAAAATAGTAGGCATATTTTGGTCGTAAACATTCACGACCTTCTCACAGCGAAGGTCGTTAATTTCAGTTTACGACCGCCAGCTTTTGACCTTCTGTTTTTGGTCAAAAAAGGTCGCAAATGAAAAACAATGACCTTTCAGTGACCAATAGTCAAGGTCACAAGTTGGCATATTTCTTGTAGTGGAAACCCTCTGTTGTTCATTATGCTCTCTAAGACTTTAATTGAGGCACAGAATGGCCAACTGCTTGCTTACTTATACGCAACGTGCTATCTAAATTTGTAACTTGTCTATGTTTTCGATTGGGCCCCAACATCATGCTCCTCTGGTGAGCTAAGAGGGATTTCTGTATGCAGGCTGCACAGACCATCTTTTTTATAATTTTTAAAATATCACCTTCTTATGCTTCATGACGTGTAACATTTTTTTAATGTGACGTGTAACATTATTGGCAGTCCAGTTTTGCCATGTAGTACAAAATAGTGTCTTGTTCGCTTCACTATTGTAACTATATTTTTTCCCTAGTCATGTGTACTTACAGAAACATTTCAGGATGAAGTGACATCAACACAAAGATCTATGAGCAGTGCGGCATGGCCGTTACCGAATGATTATGGATTGGAATTGGAATGTGCTAATGTTCTCGAGCATCAAATAGAGGTGGCAAGACAACGTGTACATGATTGTCAACGTATAATCAACAAGTTGAGACTAGACATGCAGGTATTAGATGCAGGAGTCAAAAAAAATGACACAAGACACTGAGGTAACCATGAAGGAATTGGAGATTTTGCAGACTGAAATATGTGCTATCTGAATCCGGCCAATCCTATTTTCTGAAGAGATTATAGTTCAAATGGAGTTAAAGTTGATGCGCGTCCATGATGTATGAGTTGTATTTGCCCAGTGTATGTAATTTGCTGTTTGTGTATGCTTTATTATCACCTGTGCCGAACCATAATGCCTAGTGGGTATAATTGGTTGTAATTTCTTTATTGTATAGTGTAGGATTATTCTACCTTTCTATGCCTTGATCTCTTTGTTGTAATAGTGTAGGCTTTTTAGAGGTGATAGTATTGAGTAGGATAATTATTTGAATAAGCTATATCGTTCAAACGGGGGCCAATTCACCCGACCATGGACCTTCACGGGCCGTCGGATCCATGGGCCTTCTACGTCTCATAGGATCCATGGGCCTTCTACGTCTCGTAGGATCCATGGGCCTTGTACGTCTCGTAGGATCCATGGGCCGCCGGCTCATTTATGGGTCTTGTACGGGCCTTTAATGGGCCGTAGACGGGCCTTTAATGGAAATCGTACATTTTATGGGCTGACCATAACGGGCCGTTTATAGGCTGTATTTGGTGATGCTATGAAAATGGCCCAACAGACTAACATTCCACAAACGGGCCGACTGTAACGACGGGCTAAATTTGGCCCACAAACAGAAAATGACAGTAACGGGCCGTAAGTAACCGAATGCTGCAAATGAGCCCAAGAATAAATGGGCCCTTAGAAGGCTGAAAGTTAACTTGGGCTGGAAACGGCCCAACGGAATAACGGGCCGTTAATGGGTATAAAGTGATACACTGTTCATTACGGGCCAGTTTCACCATGGGCCGCTAATGGGCCAAGAGTTACAAAGGGCCTCATATGGGCCGAAAGACGTCATGGGCTATACATGAGCCAGAAGTGAAAACGGGCTGGAATCATATTGGACGGCCCAGATGACTCTACTGGGCCTAATTCGGATAGGGCGTAACGGGCCTTGGGTTAGCGGGTTGTAAATGGGCTATATGCGAACAGTTCGTTAATAGGCTTTCCATGGGCTGGCCCGCCAGCTTTTGACCAAGTCAAATGGGCTGGCCTTTTCACAGGAATGGGCCACTGTTGGGCCATGCCATGTGTCGATGTATCATAGGCGCCTTTTGTCCAGTGAGTGGATGACATCTGTCCCAAGGATGAGCGGACACGTGTTTCCTCTAGCCAATGATGATTTTACACATGGAAAATCCCCATTGGTCGGGGCTGTTAACGGGTTATCGGATCCAAAACCCGACCCGATAGCTTAACGGTGTTCTATTACGTGGATGCGACGTGTCGGTCACCCTTGACGAAAGCACTTCTGTGACGTGCAATTTATTGTCATGGAAGTGGACACTTCTGTGATGATAATTTTGGTAATGTCATGGAACACTTCTACGACAGCACAGGTATGACTATCTTGATTCTGTCATAAATTTGTCATGGATGTACATGTATGGCAAAAAAGCGACCTACTGTGACAAACACGTATCATCACAGAAGTGTATTTTTTTGTAGTGGTGGCTCAAGTCATTGGCATCTGGTGGTCGCACATAAGTGCCCTGGAAGTTGTCGAGGAATGCGGCTTCCAGATCCTCCCAACAGCCAATGGATTCTACTGGCAGGCTGTTGAGCCAGTGCCGAGCTGGTCCTTTGAGTTTGAGTGGGAGGTATTTGATGGCGTGTAGATCGTCACCTGTGTTCGGCCCGGCCGGATTTACTTTTACTGTATCCGGCGTGACGGTTATCGTCTCGCGTAGTGGCGCGCCCTCGTGATCCATAGATCAATCTTGCGTGTTTTGCTTTGTCCTCCAATACGTCTCGCAGGTCTAGCGTGTTTCCCCATGCCTTGACATTTTTATTTGAGTGGCGTCGGGGTGCGGGCTGAGCTTTTGGCTGAAATGCCTCTCTGTCGCGGCCACGAGGTGGCCGATCAGCCGCGTCATACGCTGGAGATGTAGGTTTTAATGCTTCCTCCTCTAGTCGGGGTAGAAACCTGCGCTTTGGGTAACTCTTGGAGGGGCGTTCGAGTTCATATTCCTTGGCCGCGAGGACTTCAGTCGATCTGTCAGCTAGCAAATCTTGATCAGCTTGAAGCTGCTGTTGCTTTTTCTCAAGTGTATTTGCCATGGCAATAAGCCGGCACTTGAAGCGCTCTTGCTCGACGGGATCCTTAGGCATGACAAATTCGTCACCGTCGAGGCTTACCTCATCTTCGGAGGGAGGCATGTAATTATCATCCTCCGCCTCTCCATCTGCCGCTCTCTCGGGAGGGCTGGCTTCTCCATCCTCCTGCTCTAAATCTTGCTGGAGGGGATTGTTGTCATCTTCGGCACTGTCCGGAGTGCTATTATCTCCTGTGCCGGTATCACCGCTTTTGCTTTGGCGAGACTTAGAGCGGCGCCGCTGACGTCGGCGCTTGGGTTGCTTGTTGGAGGGGTCATCCTCCGTTGTCCCATCGTCATTGCCTTCTTTGGGTGTGTCCACCATGTATATATCATATGATGAGGTGGTTGTCCAGTGCCCTGTGGGCAGTGGTTCCCGTTCGTCTCCTGCATCGTCGTCCATACCGTCGATGTCTTTGGAGTGAAAGTTGAGCGTGTCGGTCAAATCATCGACAGTGGCTACTAAGTGGGTGGTGGGTGGGCGGTGAATTTCTTTGTCATCCGCATCCCAATCCTGCCGGACATAGTTTAGCCAGGACTCTCCTGACAAGGAGAGAGACCATAATGAGTTCAGTATGTCGCCGAAGGGCGAGTGCTGAAAGATATCCATGGAGGTGAACTCCATGATCGGTGCCCAGTCGGATTCGATAGGCATGGGCGCATGCGGTTCGGAGTCCGTGGCCGGGGAAGAATCCGGTAGTTCGGCGTCACGGCTCCCATGAAGGGTAAGGTCGATACTCGGCTTGATCGCCGCTGAGGATACGGGCTCCGTGGCGGGATCTATCCACCCGTCCATGGGTGGCGCAATTGGCTCCGAATTAAGGGTCGGAGCGGTTGCCGGTGCGGTCTCCTGAACACTGTCCGACGGTAGAGCTAAATCATGCTCATCGTGACTGTGCGGTGCACTCGGCAGGGCTCGAATCCATCGAAGATCAAGTCTCCGCAGATGTCGTCCGTGTAGTTTAAGCTTCCAAACCTGACCTGGTGTCCAGGGGCGTAACTCTCGATCTGCTCCAGATGGCCAAGCGAGTTGGCCCGCAGTGTGAAGCCGCCGAATAAAAGATCTGTCCGGGGAGAAAAGTCTCACCCTGGAATGCATCGCTATTGATGATCGAAGGAGCCATCAAGCCTAACGATGACGACACGGAGGAACTCTCAATGAAAGCACCAATGTCAGTGTCAAAACCGGTAGATCTCGGGTAGGGGGTCCCGAACTGTGCGTCTAGGTGGATGGTAACAGGAGGCAGGGGACACGATGTTTACCCAGGTTCGGGCCCTCTTGATGGAGGTAAAACCCTACGTCCTGCTTGATTGTTCTTGATGATATGAGTATTACAAGAGTTAATCTACCACGAGATCAGAGAGGCTAAACCCTAGAAGCTAGCCTATGGTATGATTGTATGTTGTCCTACGGACTAAAACCCTCCGGTTTATATAGACACCGGAGGGGGCTAGGGTTACACAGATTCAGTTACAAGGAAGGAGATCTACATATCCATATTGCCAAGCTTGCCTTCCATGCCAAGGAGAGTCCCATCCGGACACGGGACGAAGTCTTCAATCTTGTATCTTCATAGTCAAACAGTCCGGCCAAAGGATATAGTCCGGCTATCCGGATACCCCCTAATCCAGGACTCCCTCAACCACTACTTCTACTACCGTCGTGGATCGACTACTTCCTCTAGTTCCCTCGACGAACTCGACCCGCCCCGGAAATGCACGCTTCGAAGGTATAACCAAGAGACGACGTCGTGGATCGTATGCATGTGTGTTGTATGAGATGCTCGTGTTTGCACTGTTTATGAGATGTGGTTGCACGTTCCTCCTCGTTTCGCTGTCGATCCATGGGAACCCGGTATCCGAGATCACCCACCATCCTTGCATGACATGCTCCCGTCACATTTCCTTTTGCACCCGTATCTCCATGAGCTACCGGAACCGATGTGTTGTCGTGGCATCATTTTCGGATTCGTTGCCTCGGCACCCCTTTCGTTTCCGCCACGATGAAAAATGCTTCATAACATGCTCTTATCAAAATTTTCATAAATATTGCATAGAACTTGCAAATGTCATCCGCATCATGATAACCACATCAAGAATGTTTAAATTGTTTTTTGCTTCAATTGCTAAAAGACATGTGGGGATTTACCGAAATGGTTATTTGTTGTTTCCGGCCTCACTTAAAATTGCCTAAAATGTGTAGTTTACTTTTGCCTCACTTCTTGCCATGTTTAATAACATTTAAAGTTGTTGGGTATATAACCGGGAGTGAACTAAATAATCGAATGTGGTGTTTCCTCAATATGCAGCTTGTTGCATATTGAGCTCCACTTAATTTGTAGTGTTGTTTGTTGCACTTTGCCATGCCATGAATCATTAAACCGTACATGCATTATCCTTGGTTGTGCATCATTCCATGTTTATGCTTGTGTGTTTACCATGTTGCTTTCTTCTTTCCGGTTTGCTTCTCTCATTAGCTTCGGTTTCGTTCTGGAGTTGTGAGGATTCGTTCGACTATGTTGGGTCGTCTACTTCTTGGACTCGTTCTTCTTCCTTGCGGGATCTCAGGCAAGATGACCATACCCTCGATATCACTTCTATCTTTGCTTGCAAGTTGTTCGTTCTATCGTTATGTCGCGCTACCTAACACTTGTTTATCATGCCTCCCATATTGCCATGTCACGCCTCTAACCCACCTTCCTAGCAAACCGTTGTTTGGCTATGTTACCGCTTTTGCTCAGCCCCTCTTATAGCGTTGCTAGTTGCAGGTGAAGTTGAAGTTTGTTCCATGATGGAACCTGGATATGATGGGATATCATATTATCTCTTATTTAATTAATGCATCTATATAATTGGTAAAGGGTGGAAGGCTCGGCCTTATGCCTGGTGTTTTGTTCCACTCTTGCCGCCCTAGTTTCCGTCATACCCGTGTTATGTTCCTTGCTTTTGCGTTCCTAATGTGGTTGAGGTTATGGGACCCCCTTGACAGTTCGCTTTGAATAAAACTCGTCAATCAAGGCCCAACCTTGGTTTTAACATTTGCTAACTAAGCCTTTTTCCCTTGGGTTATGCAGACTCAATGGTCATCTTTATTTTAAACCCCCCCCCCCGCAGCCAGTGCTCCTCTGAGTGTTGGTCCAAACTAGAGCCCTTTCCAGCGCCACCTCGGGGAAACTTGAGGGCTGGTTTTAGTTGTATGGATTCCTCATCCAGTATGCCCTGAGAACGAGATATGTGCAGCTCCTATCGGGATTGGTCGGCACATTCGGGCGGCTTTGCTGGTCTTATTTTACCATTGTCGAAATGTCTTGTAACCGGGATTCCGAGTCTGATCAGGTTGGTCTGGGAGAAGGAATATCCTTCGTTGACCGTGAGAGCTTGTGATGGGCCAAGTTGGGACACCCCTGTAGGGTATAAACTTTCAAGAGCCGTTCCCGCGGTTATGTGGCAGATGGGAATTTGTTAATATCCGATTGTAGATAACTTGACACTTGACTTCATGAAAATGAATCAACTACATGTGTAGTCGTGATGGTCTCTTTTCGGCGGAGTCTGGAAAGTGAACACGGTCTTGTGTTATGCTTGAATGTAAGTAGTTTCAGGATCACTTCTTTATCATTTCTAGCTTCACGACTGTTGCGTAGCTTCTCATCTGACTCTTATTTGCGTAGGTTACCCACCATATTTTTCTTAGGCGCTTGCTGCAGCTCCACTGTGGCACCCGGCTCAGAACGGCCAGTTTACCATGCATTGCCATCCCAGAGACCATGTCTTCTGGCAACACACAACAACTTGGTATAGAAACGACCGCTTTATTGATGCTAGCAGAATAGAGTTTACATTACAACAGCTGTCGAGGCCAAGCGGCACACCCGGTGCAGCTGAACAATATGTACATTATTTAGCGAACATAAAGGGGCCTCGATCTGAACAACTACATGGCAGCGGAATAACGTCGTGGCGGAAGCTCCATATCAGAGGGACACCAATGTGGACACGATCTAGACTCGAACAACGCTCCTCTCCAACGATACTTTCCTAAAATCTGGCATGACATGCCAGGTCAGTACATTGAATGTACTTGCAAGCTGAGAACAGGCATAATCATAATGGCAAACAATATCATGATATTTAACCAATTATTAATAATGCAACACTATATGTCAAACATGTTGTGATCATGCTCGAACATCCCTCGTGACAGCTTACCAACTGTGATCATCCCTGGATCACAAAGAAACCACCAACGTGGTCCTTTACCAGAACAACTCGTGATCCTTACGGCGATCACAACCACGACCATCATCTGATCCCAAATGCCTCAATGGCATTTCTGCCATCCATCACCAATGCAAAGTTCATAGCTTAGGGTGCAATTTTTATTAAATGTTGACTCATCGTGGGACCTATTACGAGGTGTCCGTGACCGTGGACTCGGCTATCTATAGATTATACACTCTGCAGAGGTAGCACACTGTACCCACACCACGGAACCCATGTCCCCGCGCTCCCATTCGGGTGGACCAATGGTATTTCAACAAAACCCTTCCATTGCCACAGCACTCTCCCAGCCACTCCTAACCAATACCCAACGGGCTAGTCCTGGGTGGCCCTGTGTCTACCAAACACACCCCGACCACCGTCGTGGCCAAAACAATCCCACTCGGGGACTCGGTACCATAAACTCAACAACGGGCACACAAGATTATGCCTGCTTACCGGGCCAGGGTAAGCACGACAAAACCTTCCCTAGTTGGAGGCACCGACCAGAGGCCATGTCAATGGACCGAATCAAGGCCTTCCCAAAAAGGCAAATGTGGTTGCACTGGGAAAGAAACTCGATTCAGCGAAACCATGACCCAGTCAGCGGTATATTCAAGTTGAGTTATATTCAGGTTCAACTTTAAAATGAAAATGACCAGTGTCATAGCATGCCGTGAAATGCAAAACTACACTTGCATCACATAATAATAATAATGACCGATGTCATCCATAAACACACCAAGCACAAACATCAACAACTCATATTACTTTACTGCTCAAAATGACTCACAACTTAACCAAAATATTCTACAACAAGTTTTATTAATTTCTCACAGAAGAAAGTAACTCCGATAAATTTCTCATATGCTTAACAAAAAGATTTCACTGTCAGCAACTCTTAATTTCTTTATCAACTAAGTTTGGTTCAAACATTCTGTAAGACAAGTAAAATGACTAAACAAGTATTTAACAGAATATTTTCTAGCAAATTTTTATCAAATTATGTATGCAAGAACAAAGCTTTAAACAATTACTAACATGCCTAACAAAATCATTTCTAACATCACCACAAATAAATCTTAACTTGCTTTACCCACTAAACTAGCTTCAATCATTCTATAAATCAGGCATGATAACTAACAAATATTTATCAGAATACAAATACACAATAATTATTTAAATGCATGGATTAATCATTTCATTCAAGTAAGAAAATCACAAATATTGAAATGACACCATCAAAATGTTGTTGTGGCTTGCCTTAGTGCAGATGAGGTTCACAAGCCCTCTGGTGATCCTCAAGACAAGCCTCACCTTCTGAAAATAAATTTAAACACAAAAAGCAAATATCAAGAACACTTCTGAAATTCACCAGAAATTCTAAACAGCTCAGAAAAATCTCATCTTTGGTGAGATGCTAGATTTATTTTCAAAGAACACAATGCAAAAAGAATCAATTCACTTGGACTTATGGTTGCAAAGTTATAACTGTTTGAAGTTCTCTGGAATATAAATGATTTTGAATTTAAATAAACAGCTGAGGGGGGTGATGTCGAAGGCGTAAAACCTCAGTGCGCCACCACTCATACAGCTTCACGCGCGTACAGAGTGGCTAACTAGCGGGCCCCGCTAGTCATGTGGGGGAAGGAGGAGAAAGAAACAGAGAAGGCCGCGGCTTCACCGGAGCTCTCGCCGGCAACGAGGGCTTCTTGGCCAAAACGAGAGGGAGGGATTTAGAGAGGGGACGATAGCGCACCTGCCCGTACCCGTAGCGTGGCTAGGGGTGGTCGGACAGCGTTGGAAACAAGCTCGCAAGCGGAGGCAGAACGCGGAGGTCACCGGAGTTGAGGAAGACGGCGAATGGAGGCCACTCCAGGGGATCCAAGCGGGCGAGACGGCCTCACCGGAGAGAGGCGGAAGCCCTGGAGGGGTTGTCCTAGCCTGGGAGAGGCTTGAGCTCGGGGACGGCGGCCCGAGGCCTGCCCGGCCGGGCTACGGCTTCCTACGCAATTGTGGAGTGTGTGGGAGTGCTGGATGGTGCTCGAGGAGGCTGGGGGTGGCCCTATTTATAGGCGAGCAGCGAGGGGGTTTCGGGCTCCACAGGTGGACACCTGTCCACGGCGCCCGGCGACGAGCGGCGTCAGTGAGAGGGGGAGAAGGCGACGCAGGTCACGCCGCAACTGTGGGCGGACGGAGACGAGCACAGGGTCGAGAGGAAGGCGACGAGCACAGTGCGCTCCGCACTGTTGGGCTGGCCGGACCTTGCCCGTGCTCGCTGCAGTGAGCTCCGGCGTCGGCGCGGGCCAAAGGGAGCTTAAGGGCTTAGAGACGAAGATGGTGGTGCGGATTGGCATGCTCGGGTAGGCGAGGGAAGCGAGCACGCGCGAACAGAGGGCTCGGCGACACTCAGAGTGCGTCGACACGCATGCCTACACCCCTGGACGAACATGGTCACCATGTGAACTATGACATCAGGCCGATCTAAGCATAAACTTCATGTCTGGCATGTTGTTCGTGGTAGTTTTGAGTGTTACCACGATTTGGTTTGGATCCAGGTGCAGTAGAGAGGATTTTACAAGCCAGGTAAGTTTCTGATCAGTAACTTTGAACAGTTACTGTGGTCAAACGGCTGGGAGATTGAGGCTGTGCTTTGGAGGCTAGTTATAAGTTACTAAGGTAAAGAGGCACAAGAAAGTTCGGGTCAAATGGAGCAAGTAAAATGGTAGTTGCTGTAGAAACCACCATTTCTATCTAGAACAGAAAATATTTTCTGTAGCAAAAATATTCCAAAAAGTGATGAAATATTTTTGCTCAGGAAGGTGCCCTAGGGTTCACAAAATATTTGTGAATTATCTCAGATTTTTGTGAGCCATAAAATTTAGGGTTGCTTTGAAGCAAACTGATCAGGCTAGGGTTTCTGAGAGAAAATGAATTGTAGCGACCAGACCTCAAACGGTCCAATCTCTGTGCATCAGTGTCATCCCTGGATCGGTAATGCTGACACGCACAATACTTGAAGGACTTATAACAGAGTAGCAATCACACACTTATTACATCGAGTGTCTCAAAAGAGAACTTATTACAATAAAAATGGCTTAAGGCCATCTAATAATGATAACAGCGGAAGGCTTGGCAGATAGATGAGTCCATCAACTCCAACGCCATCACTGAGTATAGAACCACGACCTAAAGGCACCTTACTCGTTGTCTGAAAAGTCTGCAACATGAACGTTGCAGCCCGAAACGGGTCAGCACATGGAAAATGCTGGCAAGGTAACACATAGAGAATAATGGAAGAATAAAGCTATACTACATGCATAATTGGCTGGTGGAAAGCTCTATGGTTATAGTTTTGCGTAAAGCCAATTTTTCCCTACTGCAAAGGAATAAATTTTATTTAACTATCATGGTGGTTGTTAAACATTGAGAGTGTAGACACCCTCTCAATCCCAATTAAGCATCAACATTAAAACCCAACAATATTAATTAAAGTAACATGATGAGATTCACATGATAATCCAAGTACTAGATACTCAAGTTGTCCATAACCGGGGACACGGCTAACCATGATTAGGTTATACACTCTGCAGAGGTTTGCGCACTTTTCCCCACAAGACTCGATCTCCTCCATTGGGATTCTCGCACTACATGATGTTTGAGAAACGGATGACTGAGACATAGTCTTTCATAAGCGCTAGCACCATACGAACGGGTAGACCGTACCAACCTACATCCCCTACATCTGCTAGTCTACCACTGTAAGAGTTCGCACGACTTAGTCAACTATGCTAGAGCCCATAGTAGCTTGTGGCTGCACACGGAAGTTTCTAGTATGAATAATCTCATGACCCCTCTTAGCCTGGGAGGCGGTCCAAAAGAAAACAGGCAATCGCTGGAATACCCAGGTGCTTCAATCTTCCCAGATGTGTGTTTAAGTTGCCACCTTAGATAAACCATTAATTTAATAATCTCATATCTGTCATGGATACACTCACCCAATCCACGTCTACTAGCATAGCTTGTCAATATAAGCAAACGTAGATGTAACTCCCAAAGGTTTGATAATGAAACAGGTAATAGGTACTACCTCATCTACTTCCCAAAACCCACAATTTAATTTGATCCTAATCATGCATTTGTTTGAGGATTCATCTAATGCAATAAAACTGGGTAGCAGGAGGTATGATCAAAGTCTTACTTGCCTTGCTGATGATCCGCGAAACCTAGCGATTCGAAGTAGCAAGCGGCGCAATCCGGGTACTCTATCGCAAAAAAACAAGCATACATTAAGTACTCATCTAATGCACGGGTAAAACTCAAGTAAGAGATCAAACCAGAAAGTTCAACTTAAGAACTCCGGTTGGCAAAAAGAATCAAATCGAACGAAGCAACGAAAAACAAACGGCGAAAGAAACAAACTTCGTTTACTATTCTGGATCTAGGTCAAATTTTACAAAATCAAAAACTTGTTTGAGTTGGTTAAACGGAAAGAGAGTTTGGAGACGAAACTCCAGGCGCTTGAATCGCCTGATTCCGATAAACGAGCGAAAAGTTATCCTAGAACGAAAATCGGATCAGAAATCGCGATCAGAAATAATCACGAAAAGTTCGAGAAAAAGAAAAAAGACGAACATATTAACAAAAGAACGTTCATTTTCTGTAACTAAACGATGAACGCGTCCGTTAAAACGAACGAACGAGCGAACGCTCGCTAAATAAACTAAAGCAAAAAAATGGATCTAACTAAAAAAATGGATCTAAAAAACGATCGAAAACCGGCGGAAAAACCGAACGGTTTTCCGGGAAAAACCAGCGGCGGCGGCTCCAGCTCCGGTGGCGACGGCTCCAGCGCGTCGAGCGGCGGCGCCTAGGGCGCGACTAGGGTTAGGGTTTGGTGCGGGGTGGGCTTCGGGCTCAGGGTCGGCTCCTTATAAAGGCCCGGCGGACAGAGTCCTGGCCGATTTTGGCCCAAGGTCGGTCTCACGTTTTTTTTTAAAAAAAATTGCGCAGAAAAACAAACAAAAAAAAAATACTAAACAGACTCCAAAAATCCCGAAATAAATTTCCCCCGCTTCTAAAATCAAGCCGCACAGGATGAACATTTATTTGGGGCCTAAATGCAATTTTGAAAAACGCGCATTTTTCGTAAATTCAAATAAAATAGCCAATAAATCCAAGATAAAATCTTATTTGATTTCTATACCTACTATTAAAGCAAGGTGATATTCTTGGTTTCGTCCCGTTTAGATGATTTTTTTACTATATCCAAGGTGGTACTATCTTTTGCTACAAAATAGATTCATATACGTTACCGTTGCTTTTTTGGGTCTATGTACGACAGCGCTGCTCTGGGCCTTTTGTTGGTGTACGTCACAAACATACTGGGCCATGGGACTACTCTTGTGCTTAGAAGGATTCACAAAAAAATTCCAACTTGCACTAAGGATCAAGCCCACGACCTGCTATTTGACTCCTTCAAGCTACAACCAGCTAAGCTAGCTCCTATTTATGTTAACTACACCGCTCATTATATATTTAAATAGTCCCACCTTGCTTTTTTACATGATATTTTATCAGTTTATATAGCCCGCGAGTTGTCACAGAATAAAAAAGACATCAAGAATAACTAACAGAGGCTAAAGTGTGGGTCCTATTTAACCTTGAAAGCAATGGAATTTTGTAATATAAGAAAGAAGAAAGAAAAGGACGCAATAAAAAAGTTGTGGTGTAAATATCCATTAACTCACGTGTAATGGGGGCGGAAGGGAGGACCATGCCATCTCTTGTAATTAAAGGAAATTAATGTCGTACAAAGCAAATGGATAAAATGAAACCTCGATCAAATGAAAATATTCTGAATTCCTAGCTTTTCATAATGGAGACACCTAAGTTTGCGGACTCAATTGATTACAAATCTTTATTTCATATACATATGTATATATTTGGGAATAATAAGTTAGAGGAAATTAGCATTGATTTTCATCAAAAATTAATATGCAGCTAACAAAAAATGTACATATATAAAATACGGGTAATAGAATTATATACACCTTTTGACCTAATGTTAGAAATTAGGATAACACTAAAACCAATTATTTGATATTTTCACTCTTTCCTCTTATGAACATAAAGTGTACATAAGGATCATTTTTTTCAAGGGTGATGTGACATTACATGTCACATATGTTTCCACAAGAACGACACATTGCAGCGCTAAATTTTATTCAACTAATATGCATGATACAGTGTGCATTAAAATCCTTTTACCTAAAAGTTTTGAAAGGAAATCATAGAAGGATGATCTGAATTTGTACAACTAAAAACTGATTATATTCTCAAATTGATATGCAATGGCATTGACGTTCCTGAGAATGTGATAGATAGCATCAAGTTCATCAGATGAATGGTGTAGAAAGCTACTGGTTTGAATGCGACATCTCCAAGCAAGTGATCATTGATACAATTTGTGTATCAAAGTCATCTCCAGGAATGATGATGAAGAACCCACGTTTAAAGCCTTGATGACAATCGAGAAGCCCTGTCCAAAAATGAATGTCTTTTGAGAATATCTTTACCATTAATGTAGATGTAAATAAGTTTGTTTTGCATAGAAAATGATTAGAGAGTATAAAAATATATTGCATCCAATCTATGGACATAAATTTGTTGTGGCCATATTCTGTGAGGCCGGGAAGGAAGATAAACAACGACACAGATTGGGTGTCTTGTTAAAATAGAAGATCTCGACACGTGTATGGTTTGTGGGAGGGTCATCTCGAGCCATGCTTGTAAGGACCAGGGGCGTGTGATTTTTTTTATTCCATTGCAATGCAGGGGCATATGCAGACTCAACTCCTTGTTGTACATTTACAAACAGAAAGAGGACGTGAGTGAGGATATGCAACAACACGGGTGGGATGCCATGCTGAAATAGAGGATATGAACCAGGGTTTTGATCCTATGTCCTAGTTATTATTAAATCTCAATATTTCTTTATTTTGGGAAAGTCATTTTATTCCCTCTCTCATATTTGTATAATAGAAATAATTGAAGATAAAATAAATAAAATCAAATGATCCTACTTTCAAAATTTGAGAAAACTCAAATATGAAATAACAAAATCCCCAACTCTCTCCGTGGGTCCTTGAGTTGCGTAGAATTTCTAGGATCGGACCAAAGGCAAATAAAATATGATATGCAGTGATGATCTAATGTATAACATTCCAAATTGAAAATTTGGGATGTTACAAACCTACCCCCCTTAAGATGAATCTCGCCCTCGAGATTCGGGTTGGCTAGAAAATAGGTGAGGGTGGTCCTTCAGCAGATCTTCCTCTTCCTCCCAGGTGGCTTCATCCTCGGTGTGGTAGCTCCACTGAATTTTGCAAAACTTTATAACCTTGTTGCGGGTGACTCGGCTGGCATACTCAAGAATCTTGACTGGTTTCTCCTCATAGGTCAAATCACTGTCCAACTGAATCGCTTCTAGCGGCAGTGTATCCCTCAGCGGTATTTCAGCCATCTCTGTGTGGCACTTCTTCAAATGGGAAACATGGAATACATTGTGAACTCCTGACAATCCTTCGGGAAATTCCAACTTGTAGGCTACTTCTCCCATACGCTCCAAAACCTTGTATGGTCCTACAAAACGTGGCGCTAACTTTCCCATAACTCCAAAGTGCTTAAATCCTCAAAGTGGAGATACTCGAAGATAGACTTGGTCTCCGACTTCATAAACTGTCTCCTTGTGTTTAGAATCTGCATAGCTCTTCTGCCTGGACTGGGCTACCTTGAGTCTATCGTGAATCAACTGCACCTTCTGTTAAGATTCTTTAATCAAATCCGGTCCAAACAACAGGTGGTCTCCAACTTCATCCCACCACAACGGGGTCCTGCACCTCCTTCCGTACAAGGCTTTGAAAGGGGCCATCTTCAAACTAGATTGATAACTGTTGTTGTAGGAGAACTCTGCGTATGGAAAATTCTGGTCCCAACTAGATCCGTAATCGAGCGCGCAAGCTCTCAGAATATCCTCCAAAATCTGATTGACTCTCTCGGTCTGTCCATCTGTCTCTGGATGAAAAGCTGTGCTGAACTCTAGCCCGGTACCTAAAGTCTTGTGCAACTGATTCCAAAACTTTCAGGTAAACTGGGTTCCTCTATCTGATACAATACTCCTTGGAACTCCATGCAGACATACGATCCTGGTCATGTATATCTTTGCCAACTTAGCACTGGTGTAGGTAGTCTTCACTGGAATGAAATGAGCTACCTTAGTCAAGCGATCGACTACAACCCAAATCGATTCATAGCCTGAACGAGTTTTGGGAAATCCTGTAATAAAATCCATTCCTAAATTATCCCACTTCCATTCGGGTCTTGGCAATGGTTGTAGAGATCCCGCTAGCTTCTGATGCTCTGCCTTTACTCTCTGACACACATCGCAAACTGCTACATACTCCGCAATATCCTTCTTCATTCTGGTCCACCAGAAAATATCCTTCAAATCCAAATAGATCTTGGTATTTCCTGGGTGAATTGAATATGGTGAATCATGGGCCTCTTGTAGAATTAACTTCCTGATCTCCGGGTCATTGGGCACATAAACACGGTCTTCAAACCATAAGGTATCGTGCTCATCCTCACGAAATCCTTTAGCTTTTGCTTTGCTCATTTTCTCTTTAATAGAAGCAATCTCCTTGTGAGTCTTATGAGCTTCTCTGATCTTATCCATCAAAGTAGACTGAATCTCCAATGCTGCTACATAGCCTCTCAGAACTATCTCCAAACATAGCTCACGAAGATCCTCGGCTAACTCCTTCGGTAAATCTCCCGTCATTAGAGTGTTGACATGGCTTTACGGCTCAACGCACCTGCTACTACGTTAGCCTTTCCGGGATGATAATGCAATCTCACATCATAATCCTTGATGAGCTCCAACCATCTCCTTTGCCTGAGATTCAACTCCTTCTACGTGAAAATATACTTCAAACTCTTGTGATCCGTGTACACCTCACAATGGTTTCCAATTTAAAAATGTCTCCTAGTCTTCAACGCATGCACTACGGCTGCTAACTCCAAATCATGTGTGGCATAATTCAACTCATGGGGCTTAAGCTATCGTGAGGCATATGAAACAACTCTTCCCTCCTTCATAAGCACTACTCCAAGTCCTCGACGTGAAGCGTCACAATACACCTCATAATCCTTGTTCCGATCCTGCAAAATCAACACTGGTGATGTAACCAGACGTTTCTTCAACTCCGGGAAACTGGCCTCACATTCCTCAGTCCATTTGAATTTGGTATCCTTGTTTAACAACTCTGTCATAGGTTTTGCAATCTTCGAGAAATTTTCAATAAATCTCCGGTAGTATCCTGCGAGTCCAAGAAAACTCCGGATCTCTCCAACTGTTGTTGGGGCTTCCCAATTTGTCACAGTGTCAACCTTGGTGAGATCTACTGCTATACCTTCTCCGGATATAATGTGTCCGAGGAATCCAACTTCCTTCAACCAAAATTCGCATTTGCTAAACTTGGCATATAGCTGATGTTCTCTGAGCTTCTCAAGTACCAAACGCAAATGTTCCTTATGATCCTCTTCATTCTTCGAGTAAACCAGAATATCATCAATGAACACTACGACGAACTTATCCAAAAACTCCATAAACACTTTGTTCATCATGTTCATAAAATAGGCAGGTGCGTTAGTCAGGCCAAATGACATAACGGTATACTCGTACAGCCCATACCTGGTGGTAAAAGCCGTCTTAGGTATATCCTGTTCTCGAATCTTCAACTGATGGTATCCTGATCGCAGATCGATCTTGGAAAATACCTTAGCTCCTTGCAATCGATCAAACAGATCATTGATCATTGGTAGTGGGTACATGTTCTTGATTGTTACTTCATTCAATCCCCGATAATCAACAACCATCCTTAATGATTCATCCTTCTTCTCCACTAGAAGTACTGGCGATCCCAAGGCGAAGAATTTGGGAGAATATAACCTTTTATCCAGTAACTCCTTAATCTGCTTCTTAATCTCCTCCAAATCTTTTGCGGGCATTCTGTATGGTTTCTTAGATATTGGCCCTGTGCCTAGCAAAAGCTCAATAAAAAATTCAATATCTCTATCCGGTGGCATGCCTGGCAACTCCTCTGGAAATACATCCGGTAAATCCTTCACCACTGGTACTTCCTCCTGCACAACTCTTGTTAGGGAATTTACTTGAGTCCTCTTCGGCACATGCCGGGATACATACTTGATCCTTCTTCCTTCTGGTGTAGTAAGAAAAATTGACTTACTGGTGCATTCAATGTTCCCTTCCTATTTTGATAACCAATCCATGCCTAATATCACATCCAATCCTTGCGATTCCAATACTATTAGGTCCGAGGGAAATACATAGTTACCAATCCTTAATGGAAACCGATCACACCATAGACTAGCCATATACTCTGCTCCAGGCGAGGTTACTAACATGGGTGACCTAAGGGCTTGGGTTGGCAATTTATACTTATCCACAAGTCCCCTTGATATGTATTAATGCGATGCACCAGTATTAAAAAGAATGAGTGCAGTAAACTTCTTAACCAAAAAGTTACCTATTACTGCATCTGGATGAGCTTCAACCTCCTCCAGGTTAACGTGGTTCACCTGTCCCCTGTTGAAAGGGTTCGGCTTCTTCCTAGAGCTTCCATTGCCACTTCCATTCTGGGCTTCAGGACATTCATTGGCATAATGTCCGGTCTTCTGGCACTTAAAGCAAGTGACTTGGCTCAGGTCTCTCTTAGCTGGGGTTGACGGGTTGGTACGGTTTTGGCCATTGCTTCCTCCATTCCCATTACCATTCTTGGGGCCATTATGATTGTGCGAGCTACCTCCTCAATGGGTATGCTGGAAAGGTCCTCCCAGTCTAGGGGTAAAACGCGGCTTCTGCTGAGCTCCAGAATTGTACTTCCCTTGTCCATACTTCCTCTTGCGGTTCTCAATTTGCTGCTGCTTCCCTTCAATCATAAGAGCGCGATCTACCAACTCCTGGTAGTTGTTGAAGCTTGCTACCATCAACTGCATGCTCAACTCATCATTCAGTCCTTCCAAAAACTTCTCCTGCTTAGCGACATCCGTAGCAACGTCATCTGGGCATAACGTGCTAGCTTACTAAAGTCATCCACATACTGGCCAACGATCCGTCCTCCTTGGCATAAGTTGCGAAACTCACGCTTCTTCATGGCCATAGCTCCTGCTGAAACGTGGGCAGTACGGAAAGCCTGCTGAAACTGATCCCATGTCACCGTTGCTATAGGGTAGGTGACAGTGTAATTCTCCCACCATGATGTTGCTGGTCCATCCAACTGATGTGCGGCAAAGCACACCTTCTCAGCATCAGTACATACTGTAGTGGTTAACTCCCTTCCAATCTTGCGGAGCCAATCATTTGCTACTATCGGCTCGGTGCTACTAGAGAACACCGGCGGATTCAGCCTAAGAAAACGGGTTAAGTGATCAACAGGTGGTGGTGGTGGTGGTGGGTTGTTGTTGTTGTTGTTCCCCTGATTCTGATTCTGGACTAGCAACTGCATCAAACTATTCTGCTGCTGGATCAACTGGGTGACCTCCGGTGGGAAAGCAAATCCATTGTCTCGTCTCGGAGGCATATGATGGGTTTAGAAAAGATGAGATTTAAGAATAGAATGAGGTATAGAGAGAAAACACTACCCATATGCACATGAGGCAAAAGCAAACAATATCACTTCATTCAATCAAAGAAGGGCATACAATCGGTCTAACTATCGCAAAAGTGCTCGGACTACTATATTTACATGGTGGAATACTACTACTAATGGGGTGGTCTACTAGAAATATTCTTCGGTTGCAGACTCCATGATATCTGCTCCAGCTTCATCAACATAGTCATTATCGCTATCATCTGGGTCTGAGTCGGTGTCGTCAATGATGATGTAGTATTTCGGGCGAATCTCCTTGGGTTCTTCGTCTTCTTCTACTGGTGTGGGGCCTCCCATGAATATTCCGATCTTCTTGATTAGGTCGTCATTCTTCTCCACTAGTACTTCGATTTCCTCCATATAATCTTCATGTGTAGCCTTGAGTTCTTCCTCCAGTTCCGTGATTCTTGTCCTTGCCTTCTTCAGATCTATCATATCTGCGCACATCTGGTTCTACTATCGTCGAATGTGCTGGTTTAACTCCTGGATGAAAGCTGCGATTGATCTATCCTTCTTGGTGCTGATCATCTCCCATTGCTCATCTTGGCGCCCACAAATCTGGTAGATAGTATCCTTGAGATCATTGCGGTAAACTTCTCCAATACGTCCCATGGCGATGTGAGCTGCCATGCTCTTTCCTAGACTCCAGGTTGGTGCATCAAAGGAAAACTCTATGGGCTTGGTGACTGGCATGAACGTCCTTCCTGGAACTTGAACTTGAATCATCCAACGCTCCTCTTCAGGTAAAGTGGCGTTGTAGGTTCCGGTGAAACTTGGTACTCTAATGTTTAGATATCTAGTGACTTCTTTCAAGTGGCGTCCGAAGGGTGTATCTTCATCCGGTTGCATGAACTTGTTCCTTGAATCTGTCATCCTAAAAGAGTAGAGAAGATGAGGAGTCAGAATGAGAAGAGTGAGTAGTGATCTAGGGCTTTAGCTTAGTGGTCATGTCCTACAGTCAGCGTGGGCTCTGATACCATCTTGTAGCGACCAGACCTCAAACGGTCCAATCTCTATGCATCAGTGTCATCCCTGGACCGGTAATGCAGACACGCACAGTACTTGAAGGATTTATAACAGAGTAGCAATCACACACTTATTACATCGAGTGTGTCAAAAGAGAACTTACTACAATAAATATGGCTTAAGGCCATCTAATAACGATAACAGCGGAAGGCTTGGAAGATAGATGAGTCCATCAACTCCAACGGCATCACTGAGTATAGAACCACGACCTAAAGGCACCTTACTCGTCGCCTGAAAAGTTTGCAACATGAACGTTGCAGCCCGAAACGGGTCAGCACATGGAATATGTTGGCAAGGTAACACATAGAGAATAATGGAAGAATAAAGCTATACTACATGCATATTTGGCTGGTGGAAAGCTCTATGGTTACAGTTTTGCGTAAAGCCAATTTTTCCCTACTGCAAAGGAATAAATTTTATTTAACTATCATGGTGGTTGTTAAACATTGAGAGTGTAGACACCCTCTCAATCCCAATTAAGCATTAACATTAAAACCCAACAATATTAATTAAAGTAACATGATGAGATTCACATGATAATCCAAGTACTAGATACTCAAGTTGTCCATAATCGGGGACACGGCTAACCATGATTAGTTTATACACTCTGCAGAGGTTTGCGCACTTTTCCCCACAAGACTCGATCTCCTCCGTTGGGATTCCCGCACTACATGATGTTTGAGAAACGGATGACCGAGACATAGTCTTTCAGAAGTGCTAGCACCTTACGAATAGGTAGACCGTACCAACCTACATCCCCTACATTTGCTAGTCTACCACTGTAAGAGTTCGCATGACTTAGTCAACTATGATAGAGCCCATAGTAGCTTGTGGCCGCACACGGAAGTTTCTAGTATGAACAATCTCATGATCCCTTTGAGCCTGGGTGGCGGTCCAAAAGAAAACAGGCAATCGCTGGAATACCCAGGTGCCTCAATCCACCCGATGTGTGTTTAAGTTGCCACCTTAGATAAACAATTAATTTAACAATCTCACATCTGTCATGGATACACTCACCCAATCCACGTCTACTAGCATAGCTTGGCAATATAAGCAAACGTAGAAGTAACTCCCAAAGGTTTGATAATGAAACAGGTAATAGGTACTACCTCATCTACTTCCCAAAACCCACAATTTAATTTGATCCTAATCATGCATTTGTTTGAGGATTGATCTAATGCAATAAAACTGGGTAGTAGGAGGTATGATCAAAGTGTTACTTGCCTTGCTGATGATCCACGAAACCTAGCGATTCGAAGTAGCAAGCAGCGCAATCCAGGTACTCTATCGCAAACAAACAAGCATACAATAAGTACTCATCTAATGCACCGGTAAAACTCAAATAAGAGATCAAACCAGAAAGTTCAACTTAAGAACTCCGGTTGGCTAAAAGAATCAAATCGAATGAAGCAACGAAAAACAAACGGCGAAAGAAACAAACTTCGTTTACTATTCTGGATCTAGGTTAAATTTTACAGAAGTAAAAACTTATTTGAGTTGGTTAAACGGAAAGAGGGTTTCAAGACGAAACTCCAGGCGCTTGAATCGCCTGATTTCGATAAACGAGCGAAAAGTTATACTAGAACGAAAATCGGATCAGAAATAATCGTGGAAAATCCGAGAAAAAGAAAAACGACGAACAGATTAACGAACGAACGTTCGTTTTCTGTAACTAAACGATGAATGTGTTCGTTAAAATGAATGAACGAGCGAACGCTCGCTAAATAAACTAAACCGAAGAAAATGATCTAACTAAAAAACGGATCTAAAAAACGATCGAAAACCGGCGGAAAAACCGAACGGTTTTCCGAGAAAAACTGGCGGCGGCTCCAGCGGCGGCGGCTACGGCGTGGCTAGGGTTAGGATTTGGTGCGGGGTGGGCTTGGGGCTCGGGGTCGGCTCCTTATAAAGGCCCGGCGGAAAGAGTCCTGGCTGATTATGGCCCAAGGTCGGTTTCGCGTTTTTTTTTAAAAAAAATTCATGCAGAAAAGGAAACAAAAGAAATACTAAACGGACACCAAAAATCCCGAAATAAATTTCCCCGGCTTCTAAAATCAAGCCGCACATGATGAACATTTATTTGGGGACTAAATGCAATTTTGGAAAACACGCATTTTTCCAAAATTCAAATAAAATAGCCAATAAATCCAAAATAAAATCTTATTTGATTTTATTATTAAATCCTCAATATTTCTTTATTTTGGGAAAGTCATTTTATTCCCTCTCTCATATTTGTATAATAGAAATAATTGAAGATAAAATAAATAAAATCAAATGATCCTATTTTCAAAATTTGAGAAAACTCAAATATGAAATAACGAAATCCCCAACTCTCTCCGTGGGTCCTTGAGTTGCGTAAAATTTCTAGGATCATACGAAAGGCTAATAAAATATGACATGCAGTGATGATCTAATGTATAACATTCCAAATTGAAATTTTGGGATGTTACATGAATATTTTTCATTTAAGAAAAATATTCCAAAGATTATTTTGGGGTGGATCAGAAGAGAAATGATGATTTAGGAGGGAAGTGAAGCACTTGGGTGAAAGCCAAGGATGCCCAAGTGGTCAAGTCCATGTGAAAAGATTCAAGAACTCCAAGTTTCAGAAAATTTTCAAATGGAAGTAAAGCAAATAAGAGAGGGCAAAAACCAGGCTGTCACAAACCTCCCCCACTTAGAATGAATCTCGTCCTCGAGATTCGGTTGCTTGGGAAAAACCACTCTGGATACTGATCCCTAAGGAATTCTTCCCGCTCCAAAGTTGCTTCTGATTCTGTGTGATGCTCCCACTGAACCTTGTAAAATTTTCTAACTTTACTGCGGGTGAACCTTTCCATCTGATCCAAAATTTTAAACGACCTCTCTTCATAAGTTAAATCTTTTGCCAACTCTATCTCAGCCATAGCAGTCCTTTTCTCAGGCGGAGATATGCATCATCTCAATTGTGAAACAGGGAACACGTTGTGTACGTCTGCCAATTCAGGGGGTAGTTCCAATTGATATGCAACAGTACCCACTCGAGAAATAATCGGGAATGGACCAATAAATCTGGGTGCCGGCTTTCCACGAGTCTGAAATCTCTTGTCTCCTTTCATAGGGGTGACTCAAAGGTATACGTGTTCTCCGGGTTCAAAACTGACCTGTCGATGCTTTGCATCATAATTGCTCTTCTCTCGAGATTTGGCCAATTGCAGTCTGTCTCTGATTTCCCTAACTTGTTTCTCAGCTTCCATCATGAGATCCGTTCCGAAGATACGGCTATCTCCAGTTTGAGACCAATTTAGAGGAGTGTGGCACTTACGGCCATACAAAGCTTCATATGGTGACATCTTTAAACTAGTCTGGAAACTGTTGTTATAAGAGAACTCGGCATAGGGCAAACAATCTTCCTATCTAGCTCCTTTGGCTAGCACACAGGCTTGCAACATATCTTCGAGTATTTGATTTACCCACTCTGTCTGTCCATCTGTCTGAGGATGATAAGCAGTACTATATTTCAGTGATGTCCCCAAGGCTTGATGGAGATGAGACCAAAAAGCGGAGGTAAACAAGGAACCTCGGTCGGTAGTGATAGTTCGGGGTACTCCATGCAGACTGACTATTCGGGAGACATACAGCTGTGCGAGTTGATTTGCTCTGTATCTGGTGCTGATCGGGATGAAGTGAGCAACCTTGGTTAGACTGTCTACTATAACCCAGATTGCATCCTTGCTTCACTGAGTCCTAGGCAATCCTGTGATGAAATCCATACAAACGTCATCCCATTTCCACTATGATACTGGCAGTGGTTGGAGGAGTCCGGCTGGCTTATGATGCTCTGCCTTCACCTTGTTGCATATGTCGCAATAGGCTACGAAATAGGCAATGTCTTTCTTCATTCCCTCCCACCAGAATATTTGTCTGAGATCCTCATACATTTTCGTACCTCCCGGTGAATGGAATATGAGGATTTGTGTGCTTCTGACAGGATTTTCTTCTTCAAGTCTGGTTGATTTGGCACACAAATTCGTCCACGGAATCGGAGGGTAGCGAATTTGTCCTTGGAGAAGTCAGGGGCCTGCTTTGCCGTCTGGCCCTTGGCGCGTCTTTGTAGCTTGGCGTCAGCTGGTTGGGCCTTGCGGATCTCCATCTCAAGTGTTGCGGTAACTTCCAAAATATTAGCGAGGCCAGCATCCACGATGACCAAGTTGAGCTGAGCAATCTCCTCTTTAAGTTCGGTAGGCAATGATTCCAATATGGCATTTAAGCTGACAGGCTTTCGACTGAGGGCATCGGCAGCGACGTTGGCCTTGCCTGGATGGTAATTTATTCCAAGGTCATAATCCTTGACCAACTCTAGCCATCTTCGCTGACGGAGATTTAAATCTGGCTGAGTAAAGATGTACTTGAGACTTTTGTGGTCGGTAAAATTTGGCACCTTTTTCCAATGAGGTAGTGTCTCCAAATTTTTAATGCATGAACCACCGCAGCCAATTCCAAATCATGAGTAGGATAATTTCCTTCATGGGGTCGTAGCTGCCGCGATGCATATGCTACTACCTTGTTGTCTTGCATAAGAACGCAACCAATACCTTGTCTGGAGGCATCGTAGTACACATCAAAACTACGATAAATGTCTGGAAGAGTCAATACAGGTGCGGTTGTCAGAAGTATCTTCAGTTCATTAAAACTCTTCTCACAATCCTCTGTCCACTTAAACCTCTTATTCTTTTTGAGCAGCTCCGTCATGGGTTTAGCAATTTTGGAAAACCCTTCAATAAAACGATGATAATATCCCGCTAATCCGAGGAAACTCCGGATCTGCGTCACAGTCGTGGGTGGTATCCAATCGAGCACATCCTTTACTTTGCTTGGGTCCACGGCTATACCTTCGGCGGTTCGTACATGTCCGAGAAACCCAACTTTCTTGAGCCAAAATTCACATTTACTGAACTTGGCATATAGCTGATGGTCGTGGAGCCGTTGTAGCACTGCTCGGAGGTGATCCTTGTGCTCTTCTTCACCCTTGGAGTAAATGAGGATGTCATCGATGAAGACTACCACGAATTTGTCGAGGAAGTCCATGAATACTTTGTTCATCATATGCATGAAGAAAGCAAGGGCATTGGTGACACCAAAGCACATCACGGTATATTCGTGAAGACCGTACCGAGTAGTGAATGCGGTCTTAGGAATATCCTCCTTTTTAATCTTGAGCTGATGATATCTGGTCCGTAAATCGATTTTAGAGAATACTTTAGCCCCACCAAGCTGATCAAACAGATCATCAATCCTTGGCAGCGGATATTTATTTTTCATGTTGACCTCATTTAGCTAGCGGTAATCTATGCACATACGGAGACAACCATCCTTTTTGTCCACGAAAATAGCAGGTGATCCCCATGGTGAAGAGCTGGGACGAATATAACCTTTCTGGAGTAATTCGTCAAGCTATTTCTTTAGCTCCACTAATTCTGATGAGGGCATTCGGTAATACTTCTTGTATAGCGGTGCGGTTCCGGGCACAAGATCTATTGCAAACTCCAGTTCCCGATGTGGTGGCATGCCTAGCAGTTCTTTCGGAAATACATCAGGGTACTCACTGACCACGGGAATAAATTCCAATTCAGCCACAATGGTGCAAACTTATTCTGGCTTGGGTATATTCCTACGAGCGTAGAATTTGGTAAGCTGCCCATTCAGACTGGTCAAAGTGACTTCTCGGGGTGTGCAGTTTATGCAAACTTGATATCGGGTCAACCAATTCATACCCAATATAATATCCAACTTTGCATACTCAATGATTATAAGAGATGTTGGAATGTAGGCCCCGTTGATATTGATCTCTAGATCACGGCAGACCAGATTGCTCTTGATTATAGATCCCGGGGTTTGTACCAGCATATTTTTGCCCAAAATCGTGCAAGGAAAATTGTTTTGGGCAGAAAAAATCTGATAAATAAAAGAATGGGAAGCCCCAGAGTCAAATAAAATTACGACAGGTATGTCATTAACAGAAAAAAAATACCAATGACGACTTCTGGCTTTACTTGGGCTTCATCGGCGGAGATATGATGCACGTGCCCAGTGAAGTTTTGCGGGGTTGGCCATGACTCTGTAAAGTTGACTTGTGGCCTGCTTAGGGCATTCACCTTGTTGTTCTTGGGGCACTGTCGGGCATAATGTCCGTTCTGCCGGCAGTTGAAGCAAGAATTATTGCACTGAAGCTCCTCATGTGTTGGGTTGGTCACAACATTCTTGACTTGAGTGGTGGTCTTGTTAACATTCTGCTGCCAATTTGGCTTGAATTCCACTTGAGTCTGCTGCCAAGTACGAGCCTTTTGCACTGGTTGCCCTTCCTTCTTTGGCTCAAACTTACGCTTGTTGTCGTTGTTAATAGTCCTATTATCTGCTATAAGCTTGTGCTCCCGTTCAGCAATGAAAGCCTTGTTCACCAGAGTTTGGATGTCTGGGAAATCAAGCATACTGAGAGTACACCGGAGTTGCGGATTTAGACCTCCTAGAAATCTGTCAATCTTCCTTTCTTCGGTGGCCATGTCATAAAGAGAGTAACGGGCCAGATGATTGAAATTTTGCAAATATTCTGCGACAGACTGATTTCCTTGGACGAATGCAAGAAATTCACGCTGCTTAGTCTTCATAACTCTAGTATGGATATGATATTTTCGGAACTGATCCTTAAACTGTTCCCAGGTGATTTCTTCATCAACCGGCCACATGGCCTTTGTATTTTCCCACCATATGGCAGTTGCGCCCTCAAGATAATGAGTTGCAAAGGGAACTTTATCATTTCCTTTAGTACAAGCAATCTCAAGCGTTTTCTCCATTGTGCGCAACCAATCGTCTACATCCAATGGGTCAACAATCGGACTGAAGCTGGGTGGATTGGTCATCTGAAAACCTGACAGCTTTGAGTGACGACCATTCTGATTTCCATTCTGTCCAACCATAGCTTGCACACTTCTCAATATTTCGATCAGATCATTGTTCCTTTTCTCTTCAAACATACGCAGAATTTTCTCGGTGGAGGGAGGATTAGGCGGTGGAGGTGGTGGCGGAATGTACGGCTCAGGAGAATGTCCTGCCTGTCATGCGGAACGACGAACAAGAGTTCCCTCACGAACGTTGCTACTGCTGCCTCCACACGTCATCCTATTGTGGATTTTTCCAAGACAACACAATCGATATGAGAAACACCTAAGAATAAAATTGGGGAAAAGCCAGCGACAAATCTCGGAAGAAAGCAGAAGAGCGAAGAAAAATACGGCGAATAAAGTCTCGACATAATTATACATAGACTCATACATGAAAGATAAACAACATGACTGGTTCACTACTCTCATACATGCAACGAAACATCATGACTCGTACGGCTACATCCGTACATCATCCAGACAACTGCGAATACTCAAAGATACTATTGCTCTGCTGGTGCTGCGGCATCCTCCCCTAAAACGGTCTCAGATCCCGAACTGATGTGGTTAACGGAAACCTCTGGGTTAAGGGTAACACAACGGCGCTGCCTCGAGGTCTCTCCCTCAGGGGCAGGGGTAGGATGAAGCATCGGGGCTACAGGAGTAGCGAGAAGTGAGACCCACTCGGCAGGAGTACTGAGAGGGTTCACGGCCGAGACACCTGTGCTACTCGGAGGATTAACCGGCGAAATAGGGGAGCTAGAGCTGACTGGAGCATAAGGGGTAAATCCCAGAGAAGACGGAGTAGTGGCGGATCTAGAAGTGACCAAAGTAGCGGCTAAAGCAGTACGGGTACGAGTCAGGTCTCGAGCCAGCTCGTGGATCATAAGATAGCTATCAGTGACATAACGAGCAAGGTGGCTAGCAACACTATCAGACTCCGGATCAATGAGAGGGAAACGGAAACGACCGTTGTCGTGCAGAGATGGGTAGTAATAGAAACCTGGGTGGTTCTGCATTCGGAACTCATTGTAGCGAAGCTCGACAAGGACATCGAATGCAGCAAACTGGACAGCCTGAGAAGCGGTGGAGGCGTAACCGCTCCGACAAGTGCGACTGTAAGAGCTGGAATTGGAACTAGTGCGTAGAGTGACCACTTTGTGATACTCATACACTGAATTAGCTGGATGCTCCCGGTACACACGATAAACTGGGTTGTCTCCGATAGGGTACAGCTGACGCCACATGTTGTGAAGGAGGTGCGGTGACGTGTACGACATCAGCTGCAACTGGCATGGATACAACACTGGAGCCATCTACACGCACAACCATTAGTAGGTTAGCATAAAAATATATAAACCGAATGCAAGCAACGCAAAAATTAGCACAAATTACTACCGGCACTCAACTTAAACTCGTATCTAACGTCTAGTTAACACGTTGCAGTCTAGCGTGGCCTACAGTCAGCGCGGCTCTGATACCAAGCATTGTGGCACCCCGGCTCAGAACGACCGGTTTACCATGCATTGCCAGCCCAAAGACCATATCTTCTGGCAACACACAACATCTTGGTATACAAACAACCGCTTTATTGATGCTAGTGGAACAGAGTATACATTGCAACAGCTGTCGAGGCCAAGCGGCACACCCGGTGCGGCTGAACAATATGTACATTATTTAGTGAACATAAAGGGACCTCAATCCGAACAACTACGTGGCAGCGGAATAATGTCGTGGCGGAAGCTCCATATCACAGGGACACCGATGTGGACACGATCTAGACTCGAATAGCCCTCCTCTCCAATGATACTTTCCTGAAATTTGGCATAACACGCCAGGTCAGTACATTGAATGTACTTGCAAGCTCAGAACATGCATAATCATAATGGCAAACAATATCATGATATTTAACCAATTATTAATAATGCAACACTATATGTCAAACATGCTGTGATCATGCTCGAACATCCCTCGGGACAGCTTACCAACTGTGATCATCCCAGGATCACAAACAAACCACCAATGTGGTCCTTTACCAGAACAACTCGTGATCCTTACGGCGATCACAACCACGACCATCATCTGATCCCAAATGCCTCGATGGCCTTTCTGCCATCCATCACCAATGCAAAGTTCATAGCTTAGGGTGCAAGTTTTATTAAACGTTGACTCATGGTGGGACCTACTACGAGGTGTCCGTGACCATGGACTCGGCTATTGATAGATTATACACTCTGCAGAGGTAGCACACTGTACCCACACCACCGAACCCATGGCCTCACGCACCCATTCGGGTGGACCAACGACATTTCGACAAAACCCTTCCATTGCCACAGCACTCTCCCGACAACTCCGACCCAATACCCAACGGGCTAGTCCTGGGTGGCCCCGTGTCTACCAAAGACACCCCAACCAACGTCGTGGCCAAAACAATCCCACTCGGGGACTCATTACCATAAACTCAACAATGGGCACACAAGATTATGCCTGCTTACTGGGCTAGGGCAAGCACAACAAAACCATCCCTAGTTGGAGGCACCGACCAGAGGCCATGTCATTGGACCGAATCAAGGCCTTACCAAAAAGGCAAATGTGGTTGCATTGGGAAAGAAACTCGATTCAGCGGCACCATGACCCAGTCAACGATACATTCAAGTTGAGTTATATTCAGGTTCAACTTTAAAATGAAAATGACCAGTGTCATAGCATGCCATGAAATGCAAAACTACACATGCATCACATAATAATAATGACCGATGTCATCCATAAACACACCAAGCAGAAACATCAACAACTCATATTACTTTACTGCTCAAAATGACTCACAACTTAACTAAAATATTCTGCAACAAGTTTTATTAATTTCTCACGCAAGAAAGTAACTATGATAAATTTCTCATATGCTTAACAAAAAGATTTCACCATCAGCAACTCTTAATTTCTTTATCAACTAAGTTGGGTTCAAACATTCTGCAAGACAAGTAAAATGACTAAAAAAGTATTTAGCAGAATATTTTCTAGCATTTTTTATCAAATAACATATGCAAGAACAAAGCTTTAAACAATTACTAACATGCATAACAAAATCATTTCTAACATCACCACAAATAAATCTTAACTTGCTTTACCCACTAAACTAGTTTCAATCATTCTATAAATCAGGCATAATAACTAACAAATATTTATCAGAATACAAATACACAATAATTATTTAAATGCATGGATTAATCTTTTCATTCAAGTATGAAAATCACAGATATTGAAATGACACCATGAAAATGTTGATGTGGCTTGCCTTAGTGCAGATGAGGTTCACAAGCCTTCTGGTGATCCTCAAGACAAGCCTCACCTTCTGAAAATAAATTTAAACACAAAAAGAAAATATCAATAACACTTCTGAAATTCACCAGAAATTCTAAACAGCTCAGAAAAATCTCATCTTTGGTGAGCTGATAGATTTCTTTTCAAAGAACACAATGCAAAAAGAATCAATTCATTTGGACTTATGGTTGCAGAGTTATAACAATTTGAAGTTCTCTGGAATATAAATGAGTTTGAATTTGAATAAACAGCTGAGGGGGGGGTGACGTCGAAGGCGTAAAACCTCAGGGTGCCACCACTCGTACCGCTTCGCGCGCGTACAGAGTGGCTGACTAGCGGGCCCCGCTAGTCAGGTGTGGGAAGGGGGAGAAAGAAACAGAGAAGGCCGCGGCTTCGCCGGAGCTCTCGCCGGTGACGAGGGCTTCTTGTCCAAAACGAGAGGGAGGGATTTTGAGAGGGGATGATGGCACACCTGCCCGTACGCGTAGCGTGGCTAGGGGTGGTCAGATGGCGTCGGAAACAAGCTCGCAAGCGGAGGCAGAACGCAGAGGTCGCCGGAGTTGAGGAAGACGATGAACGAAGGCCACTCCAGGGGCTCCAAGTGGGCGAGACGGCGAACCAGAGAGAGGCGGAAGCCCTGGAGGGGTTGCCCTGGCCTGGGAGAGGCTAGAGCTTCCGTCGCGACCAGAGGGGATTGCCGGTGAGCTCGAGCTCGGGGACGGCGGCCCGAGGCCTGCCGGCCGGGCTACGGCTTCCTACGCAATCGTGGAGTGTGTGGGAGTGCTGGATGGTGCTTGTGGAGGCTGGGGGTGGCCCTATTTATAGGCGAGCGGCGAGGGGGTTTCGGGCTCCGCCGGTGGACACCTGTCCATGGCGCCCGGCGGCGAGCGTCGTCAATGAGAGGGGGAGAAGGCGACGCAGGTCACACGGCAACTGTGGACGGACGGAGACGAGCACAGGGTCGAGAGGAAGGCGACGAGCACAGTGCGCTCCGCACTGTTGGGTTGGTCGGACCTTGCCCGTGCTCGCTGCAGCGAGCTCGGGCGTCGGCGAGCACCAGAGAGAGGTTAAGGGCTTAGAGACGAATATGGTGGCATGGTTTGGCACGCTTGAGCAGGCGAGGAAAGCGAGCATGCGCGAACGGAGAGCTCGGCGGCACTCAGAGCGCGTCGACACGCATGCCAACACCCCTGGACGAACATGGTCACCGCATGAACTATGACATCAGGCCGATCTAAGCATAAACTTCATGTCTGGCATCTTGTTCATGGTAGTTTTGAGTGTTACCACAATTTGGTTTGGATCCAGGTGCAGTAGAGAGGATTTTACAAGCTAGATAAGTTTCTGATCAGTAACTTTGAACAGTTACTATGGTCAAACGGCTGGGAGATTGAGGGCGTGCTTTGGAAGCTAGTTTTAAGTTACTAAGGTAAAGAGGCACAAGAAAGTTCAGGTCAAATAGAGAAAGTAAAATGGTAGTTGATGTAGGAACCACCATTTCTGTCCAGAACAGAAAATATTTTCTGTAGCAAAAATATTCCAAAAAGTGATGAAATATTTTTGCTCAAGAAGGTGCCCTAGGGTTCACAGAATATTTGTGAATTATCTCAGATTTTTGTGAGCCATAAAAATTAGGGTTGCTTTGAAGCAAACTGATCTGGTTAGGGTTTCTGAGAGAATGAATATTTTTCATTTAAGAAAAATATTCCAAAGATTATTTTGGGGTGGATCAGAAGAGAAATGATGATTTAGGAGGGAAGTGAAGCACTTGGGTGAAAGCCAAGGATGCCCAAGTGGTTAAGTCCATATGAAAAGATTCAAGAACTCCAAGTTTCAGAAAAATTTCAAATGAAAGTCAAGCATATAAGAGAGGGCAAAAACTAGGCTGTCACATCCACCTCATTACCTTATCCTACCCAGAAGCTTAAATAGTCTTGATCTCGCGGGTGTGAGATTGCTGAGTCCTCGTGACTCACGGATACTTCCAAACAGTTGTTGGTGCCGATGATACCAGTGCAGGTGACACAACCAAGCTCAAGTGGGAGCTCGATGAAGATCTTGGTCGTTGTTATGTGTCTTTTCTGGTTGATCCGTAGTGGTGCCCAGTTGGGACGATCAGGGATCTAGCATTTGGGGTTTATCTTCCTTTTCTGTTGGATTTGACCATAGTCGGTCTTTGAGTGTATTTGGATGATGTATGAATTATTTATGTATTGTGTGATGTGGCAAGTGTAAGCCAACTCTTTATCCCTTTCTTATTCAATACATGGGATTGTGTGAAATTACCCCTCTTGCGACAAAACCACCATGCGGTTATGCCTCTAAGTCGTGCCTCGACACATGGGAGATACAGCCGCGTCGTGGGTGTTACAGCAGAACATTTGAGTTATTTGATACAGCGAGACTAGGCTTTTCGCTTCCATTTGAGGAGGTGTAATGGATCTCATCGAACTTTGTTAGTAGTTCCTTCTTCATGAATGAGATGAGGCAAAGCTTTTGCCTCCGTTTCAAAACAAAAAATCACATCAAGAGGAATTTCTTTTATAGAGCCAATAATGGAGTGAAGTCCATGCGTGCAACGCCACAAGCTACAAAGTAGTAGAGTACTAGCACTTTACGTACATAGCCATATTGCATAGTTCCCAATGCCGCGCCAGGCTTTTCCCGCTCCTCGTGCTTAATTGGGAGGCGCTTGTTTAAATATTCTACTAGTAGATGAGGAAGCTGCAAGCGAGGTGCAGCTAGGGCGAGCACGCGAGCCACGAGATGATGGGAAGGAAAACCTGTTCACGTGGCTGGGATATCTAGTGCACCCAGATTGTGGTGCGACACGTCCGTTCGACTTCAAAACTCAAACTACCCGTGTACAATATTGGCTTGCAGCGAAGTTAGTATTTAAAAAAATGCCGACATGCGTTCGGCCAGGATCGAACCCACAAAACGAGGTATACACTCCGGCGACCACTAGTAGTACTCGTTGGAGTACAGCACAACCTAGAATCCCCTTTTGTCGTAGTAGTACATTGTTCCTCACAAGAAACCACTAATAATGCCAAGAAACTACTACCACTTGCATATGTGGCAGACTTAAGAAAAGACTACCTTATCAACCATTGTACATGCCCTTAACAACCAGCCCTACCAAGAAACAACTACTCTACAAAGTGCCGTTATAGGCATGTTTCAACCCATGTCACCCCTTAAGTCAACGCCTTCTATTCGACCGGCAAGTTAGGCATTATTACATGTGGGACCTACATGTCAGTCTGCACAAAAATCCCCGAGTGACCTCCTACCTCCGGCCCGTCCACCTAGTCATCCTCGGCCATGGGATGCAGCTACCGCCGCCAGCAGAAGGCGAGGTTAAAACCGCCGGCGGTGCGGAGCCCATCTTGCGGCAGCCCGGATGCCAGCTCCGTCCGACGCTCGCAGCCGCTAGCTAGCCAAGATAGCTCCGTCCAGCTGCTTCTCTGGAAGGTTTGCTAGCTAGATTGGGTCGGTGGCTTGCTCGCGCGCGCCTCGCTAAGGCCAGCCATTTGGCTCGAGAGAAGGCCAACGCGGTGGCTTGCTCGCGCGTGAGTTACGCTCGGGCCAGCCAACCAACTCGTGCGGAGGCCAGCGCGGTGTCCGGCCCGTCCGGCGGAGCGGCGGCCAAATTCCTCATCATCGGCGCCATCGACAAACACCCATCAGTATTGTTTTAAGTAATGTTTGTCGGATCACGGGTTCCGACAAAACCCTTAAGGTTCGAACTCTGGTGTGCGCACGAAGACTGCCCCCCTACCGATCCACGTCCTAGTTTTGCTAAGATCTTATGAACTAACTCGACAAACTTGCAACACAAAGGACACAAGATTTATATTGGTTCGGGCCACCGTTGTGGTGTAATACCCTACTCTAGTGTGGTGGTGGTGGATTGCCTCTTGGTCTGAGGATGAACAATACAGGGGGAAGAACAACCTCCTGAGGTTGAGGTGTTCTTGTGCTTGGTGGGTGTGATTATGGGGATGAACTAGTTCTAGTCTAAGATGAGCTCGCCCCCCAGCTACGGTGGTGGCTAGTTCTAGTTATAGTGGACTTGGTCCTCTTCCCAAATATTGAGCAGGAAGGGAGCCAACAACGGCCAATTTGAAAGGGGACAACTAGTACAGCTTATCCTGACAAAAGTGGTCTTCGCCTGCAAAAGGCTCTGGTGGTGACGCCGCCTTGGGCTCCATGGTGACCTCCGTCTTGCCGTCCTGCTGGTCTTGGTCTCGTTTCACCGATATGGAAACCTTTGCTTGATGCCTCGGTACTCCACGCCTGTGCTTGCCCCATTAGCACCAAAGAGGAAACAAGGATATTGTGCACGCTCGCGCCCGCCTAGTGCCCCTGGTCTCGATCGTCATGGCCCACGTCACGGGAACCTCGCGAGGTTTGCCTTGCCTTGATTTCTCCACCCCTCGCGAGCCCGTCTGGCGAGGCCGCTCCTGAGGAGGTCTTGCATCATCCGCCTTGTGAGGCTTGGCCCCTCGCGAAGGTCTTGAATGCCTTGTTGATGAATATGGACTGTACAGGCCTACTAGCAAAGCCACGCCATGGGCCGCAGGCAGGCAAGTCTGGGGACCCCTGTTCCCAGAAAGCTGACAGTAGGCCCCGGTACCAAGGCGTGCTTGGGCTTGGCTTCGAGGTGAAGCCAAAGGTCAAGTGCAGAGTGCCACGAGCCCCAATAGCCTGCGGCCTTGGTCGACGCGTGCTGGTTGATTGGATGTGGGCGTCTCCGCTTCCCCACGCTGCCTCAGAAACTGCCCGACATGACAAGTCCTTGCGACATGCAAGGAAAACCATCATTACCTGTGATCGTGGGGTGCCGGCTGGCCTACTCCTGGTATAAATGGGAGGGGGGTGGAGCCCCCGTCGCCTATTTCTTCCTCTGCCTCTCCCGCTTCTTCTCATTGCTTGCTCCACTCCTGCTTCGAATGGCGCCATCGAGGAGGTTCACTGCCGTGGAGAAGGGGAAGGCCACACGCGAAGGGCCTGGCTCTCCGGTGCCCAAGCATGGACGCGCCGTCCCCACAAGCACACCGCGACCCCCGTCACGGCCCCGCGCAGCCGTGGTGGTGCCGCTTCGCATGGCAGGGGTCGCTCTGGTCGTGGCGGTCTCATTGATGAAGGGAGACGTGTCATGGTCGCGTGGCCTCCCCGCCCGCGCTTCCACTTGGCGGAGATGCTGCCGGACTTCGTTGTCTGGTCGGAGAACCCTGCCGGGAACTGGCTCCAGCTCCCGCGCTTCTTCATCGACGAGCTGCCGGCCTCAGGTCCAGACGGGCTTTGGCTACTGTTAGACGGCTGCTGCAGTAGGGCTTCATGGGTCGTGGTCGAGGTCTCCGCCGCGGGCAATATAGCTCTGGCCCACGGTTGGCAGACGTTCGCCCGCGCGCGCGGCCTGGGCAGGCGATACACCCTCCACTTCAAGTACGACAGCGACGTGACCCTCTATGTGAGGGTGTTTGGGGAAGATGGTCGCCGCACCGGGTGCTGCCCTGAGGTGAACGACGGTGAGGAGGTGCTCGGCATTGGTGACGGTCGTGACGATGATGAGGGCGAACCTGCCCTTGGTGCCGACCGCTTCTTGTCTGACTATGGCAGCTCTTCCCCCAGTGCAGCTCCAGCAGTGGTGGCTACGACCATCCACCATGCCACCGTGCCCGCTTCGAAGACGGGGATGGGCCGTCTCGTCACCGCGCCTCCGTGAAGCACGAGGAGGGGTCCAGCTGAGATCGGGAAGGCGCTGGGGAACTACGAGAAATATGTCAACTTGTGACCTTGACTATTGGTCACTGAAAGGTCAATGTTTTTCATTTGCGACCTTTTTGTGACCAAAAACAGAAGGTCAAAAGCTGGCGGTCGTAAACTGAAATTAACGACCTTCTCTGTGAGAAGGTCATAGACGTTTATGACCAAAATATGCCTACTGGTTTGTTTTGGTCACTAGCAACCTCCCCAGGCCACGTAGGCATCCAGCGTGGCAAGCTGATGTGGCACAAGATTCAGCCTGGTCCAATTCGGTGTTCTACATGGGCCTAGCCCAACAATTTGGCCTTTCTATATATATTTTTTCCTATGCTTTTATTAGCTACATGGGCCTGGCCCAAGAATTCGGCCTTTTTATTTTCTAGGCCATGGCCTTTTTTATTTTATTTTTTTCCAAAAGACGAGCCCACTAGTGAGATGGGACCCAGTTGTCAGGTTCTAACAAGTGGGTCCCAGTTGTCACTGTTATATTCTTCAGATCTCAATTTTCCAGTAAATAAATAACAATATTTAAATCTGAACAGAGAGAAAACAAAATGCTTCAAACAGAGCACGATTAATCAGGAAAAATATGGTTCACATCACGAATACAATCATAAAGAGCCAAACTTGGCACATTATTACAATCAAACTTGTTCATCCTGGTAGCACAATAAGGATGGTTCATCCTGGTAACACATTATTACAGAAAAATATGGTTCACATCAAGTTTGCAATAAAAAAATGTTCACATCAGTAACACAACTATCACAGTATAACTAGCTCCAATGCTTCTCCCAACTTGTTCATCGTGGACCTCACGACAAAACATGAATGAAGGCCAGCATATGCAAGTTATCAAGAAAAATGGTTAGAACAAGAAAAATGCGACATTTTTACCATTTAAGCATAGAAGAACAGGGTCAACAACATTTCGATCTTTGAAAATGAACTAGGATTTCAATCTTTGAACAGCAAAAAATTGATACAGTAGATCATTTGCGGTTTAAAACAACCCCTAAGGAGAGACATGTTGACACATTCATTTGGCAACATCTGTAGAATTTGAACCTCATAAACATGCAATGTGGAATTTGTATCTCAAAGAAGTATACATACTTATCAGGTTTAATTAGCACATAAACATGCAATGTGGAATTTGTATCTCAAAGAAGTATACATACTTATCAGGTTTAATTAGCACACAGAAGCCAAATGCTAGTAGCTCATGATTAGTACACAAGACAGGATTCAACAAAGTAAACAAGAAGGTGGCTACAGTACAAAACTAAGCTCATCACACAGAATAAAATGATATTAAAAGTAAGCTCAGCATAAGCATATGAGTTTTTTTGGCACCACCAGATCAAACATAGCAACTCCAATGTGAACAGTTTTAGCATTATTGCCATATGTTTCCTTGGAATCATACTACACAGAGAAGGGTTCAACCTTAAGTCTGAACTAGCCTTAAATGGTGGAGTACAAATTTCCTTCTGTACTAGTGGACGTTGATGGTGTTCCCTTCTTTTACAAAGGAGGACCCCACATGCAGTGGCTACATAAACAAGAAGTGTCAGCTTAAGTTGCAACCAGGAACAGAAACACTTGCAAAAATTCGGGCACTTGGGGTTTGGCAGGAGTACTACCTTGTGGATGTCGCCCATGATGTTTGAGAGGAACAAGAGCGCTTCGGTCAGGTTATCTGCAGTATTCCATGCAGAAAAAACATGGCATCTTCAGTACTAATTCAGTCAACCAAAAGAGATGTGCTGAAGTTCGTACGATGTAACTGAACAATACGTTGGCCGAAAGATTTAGAAGATGGTGATGGCGATGATGATCCCTAGGTGAGAAGCTGGGAGGTGTAGTTGTTGATGGCACCAACGACGCAGTGGACCTTGACGCCCTCCTCGTCCTTGCAGTCCCCTGAGACAACACACAAACCATTATGCTACAGTCAGTTTCAGTCCAACAAAACAGAGTGTTGGTTAATTGCTATGTACTGTTGTAGTAGTAGCTACAGACGTTGTCGGGGACATCCATGAAGTGGAGCGGCGCCGACTAGTAGCACCTGAACCTGACCTTGTCGGCCCAGGAGCAGAGGCTGCTCAGGTTGCCGGCGGCGCCCGACGACAGCATCTCGTTCCCTGCCTTCGCCGCTGCGTCGCTCAGCCGGCCTTCCAAGGGAGCAGCATGGTGCATCGTGGTGCCTTCATCTGGAGTCGCAAGTCGGAGTTGTGGCTGCTGCTTTGCTTCCCCATATAGCACACCAGGTTCTCCTAAGATAGCGATCTGAAAACACAAAACATGATTAGGGAGTTGGTACATAAGAAAAGGAATTCATGCACGAATGACATATACAACTAAAAAACAATCAGGCATCACATATTATTTGAATTTCATATTAGATGGCTGCACGGTAAGTGTTTCTTCATATAAAATAACTAGAATTAGCACCCAACAGGATCCATTCCATGTGCAGGATCCTTTGTATGTGGTTGCCTTTTTTGTTGCTTTATCACATATTCTGGCAGTAAAAAAAGCACTTCATTGTCTGAATCTAATATTCAACTAGCCCGAACTTGAACAACAGATTGGGCATAGCGTACTAATCAAGGAGAGACCTGGCATGCACTGACCAAGTCCTGCAGCGTTTTTCAACATACAGAAATTTCTTTATGTCCAAAGAAGCCCTAAATCATTTCACTTCGTAATTAATTCTTTTTTTGTTGGGAAAAATAAATATTTTGCAGGGCCACTTCTTAACTCTCGTTTCATCAGATGCACTGAGAGTGTCTAAACTTGATGACCATTTTCAGACCTGTCCTTGAACTAAAGCGTATATTTAGTTGGTCTGGAAAATGACCACGCCCAGATTTTGTAGATACAAAGTACCTCGCCACTATGTTGTGAAGTCACAGGTTGGCGTGGTGTGAGAAGTATGCTATGGCGGCACACGGCACGTGAACCTTCAGTTCACTATTTCAGTTCTCAGTGAGGACATGCCTCTAATGCACTAGACAAAAGATAGGCCGTTGACAAATTCAGCCTGTAATGGCAATCAGCACACACTTCTGCGACCTATTTGGGGAGATAAAAATTCGTTTGCGAACTCACAGTGTGAGCAGCACACAAAATTGTAGGTGAACTACACATTCACGTGTATAAAGAAGAGGAGCCACTGAATTTTAATCATGAACAGTTAAACAAAATTGTAGGTGAACAACACACATAATCTTATGAAGTTCTCCAGTGACTGAAAATTGAATTCTATATGTAGGAAAAAAACCAAGGCATTGCAATCATTCTCAATAAGTACACAACAACGTATCCTTACAAAAACATCCTAATATGGATCATGGCTGCTGCCTACAATGGTAAATGCTGGACTCTCTCTAATGGTCTAAATCATGCCAGGAAGGTTACTTTATCATCACTACCTCGCCTACACACTGGAATTGAATTCCACATAGAAGCGTATCACCAGTTCACCGCATCAGATGCAGAACTACACTACATCCATGGATCTCTCACAGATCGGACAAGACAAGAACAAAAGGGGAGAGAGAGAGACGAAATTTACCTGTGTACTCTTCCTTGCCGGAGACAATCCAGCTCCCCTGGAAGCCCTTGTCGAAGGACTCGTGGAACAACTGCAAAACACAAGAAAACTGTCACAAATCTCACCCCCACAACCCAAAAACGAGCGGCGAAGAACCGGACGCGACGCCGGAGAGACCAGTTACCGAATCCGACGCGCGGGAGTGGGAGCGGGATGGCGGCGCCAAGGGCGGAGAGGTCGAGGGTGTCCTTGCCGTCGCTCATGGCCGCTGGAGACTCGGGCTCCTTCCTCCTGCACGGGCGGCTGCGGGGGAAGGCTGGGTGAGAAACCCTAGCAGCGGCGACGCGTTGGATGGGGTTGGGCTGCTGAGATGAGCATGAACTCATTGCTGGTCCGAGTGCGGGTGCACAATGGGGCACCGGCGGGTGCGCTTGGGCGAGCGCGGGGTGGCGAAGTGAGAGGCGAGGTTGGAGAGGTGGTACTGGAGGAAGGAGGAGGGGACTGCGGTGGATCTGGCCGGCGACAGTGTTCGGAGGGCAGGGGGAGGGGGTCGAGGCCGGCGGCGAGGGCCAGTGGGTGGCGGCGAGGGGAGGGTATGGGAGGGATCTGGATCGGGGAGCGCTAGGGTTCGCTGCGCGGGGGAGAGAGCAGATCATGGTGGGTTTTTTTAGGGGTATCTCGCGGTGGGTGGGAGGGAGGACGATGAGGAGCCCGATGAGGAGCAGGTCGGGGCGGCGGCGCGTCGAGATCCAGAGGGAGGGAGTGGGTTGGGGGCGGCGGCGCGTCGAGATCCAGAGGGAGGGAGAGGGTGAGAGCGCTAGGGTTCGCTACGCGTGGAGAGAGAGAGGAGTGGTGTGCGGTAGGTTTTTTTAGGGGTAGATCGCGGTGGGTGGGTGAGAGGGTGAGCTGCGGGCCGTTGGATCCCGGAGCAGCCGACGGTGATTTATCCGCGATCCGCGTGAGAGGCCCCTGGACCAATCAGAACACAGTATACAGATATGATATTTTGACCATTTAAATTGGTCAAAATCGACTAAAAGTAAGGTGCTAAATCATGTTAACTACTTTATTAATTATGACTTGAATTTTTTTAAAAAAATTCTCATTATGTCAGCAAATTTGACTAGAGTTTTAAGGAATAATCACAAATTGAAATAAGACAAATATTTTTCAAAAAAGTTATGAGAAATGAGTTTTTTTAAATCATTTTTTATTTTTCTAGTGTCCAAAATGAGTTCTTTTGTGAAGGACCTATAATATATTTGTTGCAAAATTGGACCAAATTAATTTTCTAAAATACTAGAACATATTTATTGCACATTTGACCAAATAGTTGGGTGTAAAAAGTTTTGATCCCCCTCCCATGAAAAAGACAATTTTTCGTCGATTCAGCTAGAAGCGGGTCAAATTTGAAATGTAGCTACCTCGTAGTTTGCTCTTTATTTTTTCCAAAAATCATTTCTAGGTACATAAGTATCTATTTAATCATAGAAACACCAAAAAAATTCCAAGATTCAACCACTAGCTAGGAAAGGTCATTCCCGCCATTTTGACCGCATTTTGAAACCGGCATAAAAAATTCAAAAAATTCAAAAAAAATTGGAAACCTTCGCATTGTGTCTTTATATGTGGCCAAGTTCATCGGAAAAATAACAAACTAGTAATACGGCAATTATTTTAAAAAAGTGTTTTCAGAAACGAGCTATCACGTATGGAGATCAATGGCTTTTCAAGCCAAATGATCAATCTTATGGCCACATTCATGGCATAGTTTGTTCAAATGATCTCATATTATGCACAAGGGTGCATATTGGAATGGCAAACAATGTTGCCTAAGGAACTTTTCATTTTCTTTGGACGAAAAAACCATTTTCCATTTTTTGAGTGCCCAAAAGGAGGTTTTTTTGTGAAGGACCTATAATATATTTGTTGAAAAATTGTACCAAATCAATTTTCTAAAATACTAGGACATATTTAATGCACAATTGACCAAATGGTTGGGTGTAAAAAGTTTTTATCCACCTCTCGTGAAAAAGACAAATTTCCGCCGATTCAGTAGGAAGTTGGTCAAATTTGAACTGGAGCTGCCTCATAGTTTGCTCTTTATTTTTTCAAAAAATCATTTCTTGGTACATAAGTATCTATCTAATCAGAGAAATATCAAAAGTTTTCCAAGATTCAACCACTAGCTAGGAATGGTCAAACCCGCCGTTTTGACCGCATTTTGAAACGGGCATAAAAAATTCAAAAAATACCACAAATTTGGGAAACCTTCGCATTGTGTCATTATATGTGACCAAGTTTCCAGGAAAAATAATAAACTTGTAATACGGCGATTATTTTAAAAAAGTGTTCTCAGAAATGAGTTATCACACGTGAAGATTCATGGCTTTCAAGCCAAATGATCAATCTTATGGCCACATTCATGGCATAGTTTGTTCAAATGATCTTATATTATGCACAAGGGTGCATATTGGAATGGCAAACAATGTTTCCTAAGGGACATTTTATTTTCTTTGCACGGAAAATTCATTTTCCATTTTCCGAGTGCCCAAATTGACTTCTTTTTGTGAAGGACCTACCATATATTTGTTGCAAAATTGGACCAAATCAATTTTCAAAAATACTGGGCCATATTTTATTCACAATTGACCAAATGGTTGGTTGTCAAAAGCCTTGATCCACCTCTGTTGAAAAAGACAAATTCCCGCCGATTCAGTAGGAAGCGGGTCAAATTTGAACTGCAGCTGCCTCATAGTTTGCTCTTTATTTTTTCAAAAAATCATTTCTAGATACAGAAGTATCTATTTAATTAGAGAAACATCAAAAGTTTTCCAAGATTCAACCACTAGCTAGTAACGGTCAAACCCGCCGTTTTGACCGCATTTTGAAACGGGAATAAAAAATTCAAAAAAAAATCAAAAACTTCGGAAACCTTTGCATTGTGTCATTATATGTGACCAAGTTTCCAGGAAAAATTATAAACTTGTAATACGGCAATTATTTTAAAAAAGTGTTCTCAGAAATGAGCTATCATGCGTGAAGATTCATGGCTTTCAAGCCAAATGATCAATCTTATGGCCACATTCATGGCATAGTTTATTCAAATGATCTCATATTATGCACAAGGGTGCATACTGGAATGGAAAACAATGTTGCCTAAGGGACTTTTTATTTTCTTTGCACGGAAAATTCATTTTCCATTTTTCGAGTGCCCAAATTGAGTTCTTTTTGTGAAGGACCTACCATATATTTGTTGCAAAATTGGACCAAAACATTTTTATAAAATATTAGCCCATATTTAATGCATAATTGACAAAATGGTTTGGTGTCAAAAGTTTTGATCCACCACTTGTGAAAAAGACAAATTTCTGCGGATTCAACAGGAAGCGGGTCAATTTTGAACTGCATCTACCTTATTGTTTGCTCTTTATTTTTTTCAAAAATCATTTCTAGTTACATAAGTATCTATTTAATCATAAATACATGGTTTGGTGGCGATACGTCGAGGTTTGGATGTGGCCCAGGGCCCCAACTCCAAAGCGCGTAAACTCGCATGCCCTCCGCGTGGTCACTGTGTGACCTTGGCATTGTTATGCGTTCTGGGAGGCCTAGGCATGTCTAGTGGGTTGGGCACTCCCCAGGTAGGTGCTAGGAAGAAAATTACAACAGAAGAATCTCACGAGGAGACTAACCTATGCTCAAAGATGAATTAGCAGCCAAGTGTTTGATTAGCGGTACGGGAAATGCACATGGCCAATGCACGTGAGTTTTGGCTGAGGATGATCATCTTCTAAGGAGAATGTCTTCACAAATTTTTATATCAAAAGGAGGATCCTAGGTGGTACTTGCTTTGCAAAGTACCACGCTGGAAAAAAATATGAATGTTGAAGCTGGGCTCAAAATAATGAATGGATTGAGCTGAAGTTTGGTGGAGGATGGTTATTTGGGAATAGGAAAGCATTGTAGGAAATTGATACCATTTGGACATGCCAAAGTAGTACTTACTTCACAATGCTCTTCTATGGACAGAAACTTGGGAAAACTAGTGAGAGAGATTGGATGAATGAAATGAGCTCAAAATTGGTGTAGGTAAGTTACATAGGTTTGGTCATGTGCTGGTAAATTTTCAGATCATTTGGGTAAGCCTAGCTAGTACTTACTTCACAAAGCTTCCCTCGAGGTAGAAACTTTGGAAATTTCATGATAAAGATTTACTAGGAAAATTGAGCTGAATATTATCATGTGGCAATGATTTGGGTATGGAAGAGTGCCCAAAAAGTTTAAGGGTAATAGGAGGGGTCTAGATAACACCTGCTTTGCAACGTGCCAATCTGGCCATAAAATATAAATTGAACCTGGGCTCATATAGATGATTTGACTGAGCTGCAATTTGTAGGAGGGTGATAATTTGGGCATAGGAAGGAACTGTATAAATTTCATGTCATTTCGATATATAAAAAAGGTACTTCCTTCACAATGCTTCTAGGTGGACAAAAACTTTGGAAATTTGCCGAGGAAGTTTGCTAGGCAAATGGAGCTAAATTTTGTCATGCGGTAATGATTTGGATAGGAAATAGTGCCCAAAAATTCCGAGGGCAATCAAGAATATATAAATAGCACTTCCTTCATAAAGTGTTGTTGTGAACAGAATAGGAAAATGAATATTGTTGAATTAGTTTTGAACTAGGCAAAGAAGGATTTTTACATATTTGATGAAGATATGACGCAAAGAATTTATGAGATTTTTTTGGGAATTTTGGGAATGACAGAAATATAGGTTGCTTCACAACCTAGGGCAAAAATTGACACATGGACATGACACATAGGCAAAACTGATGAGGTGGCGCCAAGTCATACCAACCCACCACAATTTACAAGGTTATGACCATCTATATTGGTCATGATCAGCTAGAAATAAGGTAGCGGACTAGTGCTGTCTGCTTTATGACCATTTCGTGTAAGGAAATTACGACCTTTCTGACCAAAATGGTCGCAATGGTTTAGGGTTTGGAGCCTCCCGAACAGCTTTTGACCAATTGGTCTCAAATGGTCATTGATCTATGACCAATTCTTCCAGGGTCACTGACAGAAGGTCACTAGTTGACATATTTCTTGTAATGGGGCCTGCCCCCGTGGGCCACTGTAGGCGTCGCTTTTATTTTGTTCTTCTTTTCCTTCCTACATTAGAAAGACACCAGAATGGGCCTCGGATGGGCGTGTGCAGAACTATGATCTTAATTGTTATGTTATGTTTGCCATTCCTGTGCTATGTCGTGACATCGTTGTTTTATGTAGGGATAACTTAACTCGACATGTTTTGAGTGGCCTCCTCCTCACGGGGCGCTTGCTTCCTAGTACCCGTCGTGGCCTCCTTGACCTGATATGCGCTTAGGAACTGCAAAAAATTTGTCAGGATGTTTATCGTCACCCAGGGCTTGGTCATAGGCGCCGCTGGCCTTGACCCGGCGCTTCGCGTCGCGATACCCGTGGGGCATGGATTAGGAGAGGTGCGCCAGCTTGTGGGCTCGAACAAGGGTACCTCGCGAAAAGACAGAAAGAGGAAGCTCACGAAGATACCTGTTCAGCCCCCTCGCGAGGGACGCGAGGGAGAGTACATGTCGACCAAAGTGGCGAAGGCAGAAAGCGATAAAACGGGACCAGCAAGAGACACCAGAAAGCAAATTTCAATTAAAAGAGGGGCGAGCCAACTTTGGAAAGCAAATGAAAATCCGCGTCCGGCACCTAGTCTAGTCTTCAACGTCTTATCACTAGCGCGGAGCTAAGTGGTGCCACTCGACGTGGCAGGGAGCCCTCGAGGCCCAAGGGCGGCACTCCGGAGGCTCCGGGGCGTGTACAGCCCCATTCATTATTACGTGAGAGTGTCATGGGTGGTGATTCTTCACAGGCACGGGGCCGTGCTTCACAGGAGCTGGGCCTTTCTTCACAAGAACCGGGCCTTCTTCATAGGCACTGGGCCTTTCTTCACAGGTGTTGGATATTCCAGGCGTTTTGGATGGGTATCCCGTCCTGCGTCTTCAGGCGCGCGGCGCCAGGCCTGGAGACGTGGACGACCTTGAACGGGCCCTCCCACATGGGTGAGAGCTTATGCAGCCCCTCCCTGGAGAGCACCCGCCTTAGGACGAGGTCACCCACCTCAAGAGTCCTGGAGCGGACGCTGCGACAGTGGTACTGCCGCAGCGCCTGCTGGTATCTTCCCGCCCGTAGTGCAGCTTCGCGGCGACGTTCCTCCCCCAGCACGAGGTCCATGCCCCGCGTGGCATCCTGCTACGTCTCATCAAGCACCAGGACCCATCCGGAGCGATGCTTGACCTCGTGAGGGAGGACTGCTTCTGCTCCATAGATGAGGAAGAACGGGGTTTTGCCCATTGGCTTGGTGGCGGTGGTGCGGATCGACCACAGCACGGACTAGAGCTCGTCGTGCCAGCCCCTGCCGCAGGCTTCAAGCTTCTGGTCTTGGTCTTGAGGCCTCTCAGGACCTCCGCGTTGGCGCGTTCGGCCTGGCCATTGCTCCTGGGGTGTGCTATCGAGCCATAGTAGATCTATGTTCCATGGTTAGCACAATATGACTTCAAGAGATTACTAGTGAACTACGAGCGGTTATCGGTGATGATGCGGTTGGGGCGCCAAAACGGCTCATGAGGTACTTGATGAACTTGACCACAGAGCCAGCTGGGATGGCGTGGACGGCTTCAACCTCCGGCCACTTAGTGAACTTGTCGATGGTGACGTAGAGGTATCGATAGCCCCCAGGCGCCCGAGGAAACGGGCCCAGAATATCCAGCACCCAGACTGCTAACGGCCACGAGTGGAATGGTCTGGAGGCCGTGAGCTGGATGATGGATCTTCTTGGAGTGGAATTGGCAGGCCTCGTAGGACTTCACCAGATCAGCTGCGTCGTTGAGCGCCGTAGGCTAGTAGAATCCACTTTGGAATGCCTTGCCGACAAGGGTTCGCGACGATGATTGGTGCCCACAATCCCCGCCATGTATGTCGGCTATCGGCTCTTTCCCCTGTTCCCTGGAGATACAACGCGGTGAAACATCATTTGGTCGCTTCCTGTATAACTCACCGTCCCGGATGCAGTATGCTGTGGCCTGACGGGCCACATGCTCCGCGTCCTCCTCCTTCTCCGGCAATGTCCCTTGCATCAGGTATTCCTTGAATTCCTTGGTCCAGCATCCCTCTTGGGGCTCGAGCGCCAGGAGTAGGCGTGCTCCCGAGGTCGGGCCACAGGTCGGGGCTCCTGTGGCAAGCGGCTACGGGAGTTCCTCCCGAGGCTGAGCTATTCTTGAAAGCGGTGGCGTTGCTGATGGCTTGAAGAGCCGCTCCTCGACGATGCCAGGCTCCTGGGGCTGTCGCTTGGATGCTCTTCTGGCGATGTCGTCAGCTTCCTTGTTGGTGCCACGGGCATGTGTTGCATCTCCAGGCCTAGAAATTGCTTCTCCATCTTGCGCACCTCCGCGAGGTATGCTTCCATGTGCTCGTCCTTTGGCTCGTATACCTTGTTGGAGAAGTTGACGAGGAGCTGTGAGTCGCCCCCGATAGTGAGACGCTTCACCCCCAGCACCGCCGCAGCCTTCAGGCCAGCCATGAGGCCTTCGTATTCTGCAATGTTGTTGGAGACCTTCTCGCCCTGCTGGAAGCAGAGCTGCACAGCATAGTAGAGCTTGTCCTGAGTGGGAGAGATGAGCACTACTGCAGCCCCCGCGCCCTGGCGCGCGAAGGCACCATCGAAATACATGACCCAGCCGTCAGGCACCTGGCTTCCCGGCGAGAGGGACCGGTCTTCGCCTACTTCAAGCACCGGGGTGTCTATCCATTCTGCCACGAAATTAGCGAGCGCGGCTCCCTTGATGACCCTGGTAGTACTGAACTCCAACTGGAATGCTTGCAACTCGATGTTCCATTCAGCAACTCTTCCGGCAGAGTTGGGGCTCCTGAGCACTCTCTCCAATGGGTAATCTGAGACAACCATGATGGGGTGGCCCTGGAATTAGTGTCGCAGCTTTCGCGAGGCCACCAGGAGCGCGAGTAGGAGCTTCTGAGGCATGGGGTACCATGGTCTTGCATCCCGCAACACCGTGCTGACGAAGTATACCGGGTGCTCGACGAGGGTAGGCGCGCTGATGAGGCTTGCGCCCTCCTGGAGTTGGGGTGCCTCCTGAGGCGAGGGAACCCCTCATGCTTGATCGCTAGTCAGGGCCTTCGCGAGTTTGGGGGCGTCGTCCTGCTGAGCTTGATCCTATGCCGCTGCTGCTGCGGCCCTTGTGGCGCCCTTCTGGTCTTGCATCGTCTCATCTAGAGGCGTGGAACGGCGCGATGCGCCCTTGGCTTGGTGTTCTTTCTGAACCGCCACCAGAGCCGCGCTGGCTGAGTATGGGGTGGCGGCAAGATAGAGCAGTAGGGGCTCACGAGGTCGCGGTGCCACCATCACTGGAGGGCTGGTCAGGTATCTCTTCAGGTCTTGAAAAGCTTGGTCGGCCTCTGGGGTCCACTCGAACGGGCCCTTCTTTTTCATCAGCTTGAAGAAGGGTAGGGCGCGCTCTCCCAGCTTGGAGATGAAGTGCCCCAACGCAGTCACCCGACCAGCCAACTTCTGCATTTCCTTGAGGGTGTGCGGTGGACTCATGTCTTCAATGGACTTGACCTTCTCTGGGTTGGCCTCGATTCCCCTGTGGACACCAGGAAACCCAGCAGCTTGCCGGAAGGGACGCCAAAAACGCATTTCTCCGGGTTGAGCCGCAAGTCCACCTGGCGGAGGATTTCACAGGTCTCCTCCAGGTCATGGATCAAGGTCCCCGCCTCCTGAGACTTCACCACAATGTCGTCAACGTAGGCTTTAGCGTTTCTCCCGAGCTGCCGCCCTAAGGCGATGTGCATGAGCCGCTGGAAGGTTGCACCCGCGTTGCGCAGATCGAACTGCATGCAAGTGTAGCAGTACACCCCCACATGGGGTCAGGAAGGCCGTCTTCTCCACATCTTCGACCGCCATCTTGATCTAGTGATATCCTGAGAACGCATCCAGGAAGCATAGCAAGTCGCACTCGGCGGTGGAGTCGACGATCTGGTCGATGCATGGAAGCGGGAACGGATCTTGGGGGCAGGCCTTGTTGAGGTTGGTGAAGTCCATGCACATCCGCTCCTTCATGCCTTTCTTGGGGACGACGATGGGGTTTGCAAGCCACTCGGGGTACTGAACCTCGCGAACGACACCCGCAGCCTCCAACTTGCGGGTTTCTTTGATGATGAAAGCTTGCTTCTCCGTGGACTGCCACCTCGCCTTCTGCTTCACGGGGCGTACATTGGGGCACACCTTCAGGTGGTGCTCTACTACCTCTCTTGGGACCCCTACCAGCTAATTAGGCTCCTAGGTGAACACTCCCTTGTTTGCACGCAAAAAATTCACTAGCGCCTCCTCCAGACCGGGCTCAAGGTTGGCGCCTATGGTAAAGGTTGCCCCTGAGGACCCGTCCTCCTCGACCGACACTTGCTTGGTTTCTGCCTTGTCCTGAGTGAAAAACTGCTTCTTTTTGGTTGGTGCTGTCGGCGTTCTGGGAATGGGGGTCCCTAGACTTGCCTGCCTGCGGCCCACGACGTGGCCAAGAAGCAGGCCGTACGGCCCATCCTCACCAACAAAGCATCCAAGACCCTCGCGAGGCGAACAACGCAAGACCTCCTCTGGAGTGGCCTAGCTAGGCAGGCTCGTGAGGAGCAGAGATATCAAGGCAACGCGAACCTCACGAGACTCTCGTGACGTGAGCCATGACGATCGACACCAGGCGGGCGCCAGGCCGGCGCCAGCACGCGCACCGTCCTTGTTTCTCCTTTGGTGCAAAGGAGGCAAGCGCAGCCACGGAGTACCGAGGCCTCAGGCAAAGGTTGCCATTTTGGTGCAACAAGACCAAGATCATGGACTACAAGACGGAGGTCATTGTGGAGCCCGAGACGGCATCACCACCAGAGCCTTTCACAGGCGAAGACAGCTGTTGTCAGGATAGCTTGTACTAGCTGTCCCCCTTCAAATTAGCCCGCCATTGTTGGCTCCCTTCCCGCTCAATATTTGGGAAGAGGACCAGGGCCTCTATAAATAGGACTAGCCACCACCATAGTGGGGGTGATTGGATCTCGTCTGATCTTAGCTTGAGGGAATCTACACACCACAAGTTCATACGCACAAGAACACCTCAACCTCAGGAGGTTGTTCTTCCCCTTGTATTGTTCATCATTAGCCCAAGAGGCAATCCACCACCACCACACTGGAGTAGGTTATTACACTACAACGATGGCCCGAACCAGTATAAACCCCGTGTCTTTCTGTGTTGTGAGTTCGTCGAGTTCGTCCGTAAGACCTTAGCGAGCTAGAGTGTAGATCGGTAGGAGGGAAAGACTTCACGCGCACCCCAGTGTTCGAACCTTAAGGGTTTGCCGAAACCCCACATACGACATTTGGCGCGCCAGGTAGGGGTGCGCTGTAGCTTCCCTTCCATCAGTTCGTCGCTCCGTCGCTCCGTCGTCTCCATGGAGGATGCTCGCCGTGCTCGAGCCAAGCGTCGGGCTGCCCTCGCTGCCCGCGTCGCTCAGGCGGCTCCGTCAGTGGGCCGCCTCGTCGTTCTCCGTCTCCCGCCGCCAACGCTACCACCGGCCCGGTGGGGAACGAGCAGCAGGCGTCCTTGCAGCATCCTTCGGTGTGGCAGGACGGCTGCACCGCTACTCCGTCATTCACCCCTGTTGGTTCTTCATCTCACGCGCACCGTGCTCCCATGGAAGCATGGGCCGCGCTCATCGCGGCGAACGAGCTCCTGCGTTACCGCCCCGTCGACGACCTCTACGAGGAGTGGCTCGACCGCGTCGCCGAACTCATCTGTGTCGCAGGGGGCTCTCCGACGCCATCCCACTCTCTGCCTCCCTCTCAACCAGCCGCGGGCGACGGGGCTCATGGCATGCCTCCACCGCCTCGACCCCAAGTGTAACGCCCTGTATGTAAGCTGTCATATTTGTATTCCAACTCTTGCCATTTTCGACACTAAGTTATGATATTCCTTGTTGTTGGGTTCCGTCTTCGTTTTTCATTTTGTATTATCATGCATCTCATATCATGTCATCATGTGCATCGCATTTGCATACATGTTCGTCTCATGCATCCGAGCATTTTCCCCGTTGTCCGTTTTGCATTCCGGCACTCCTATGTCCTCCGGTGTCCCCTTTTGCCTCTTTTCATGTGCGGGTGTTAAATGTTCTCAGGTTGGACTGAGACTTGCCAAGCGGCCTTGGTTCACTACCGGTAGAACGCCTGTCAAGTTTCGTGCCATTTGGACTTCGTTTGATACTCCAATGGTTAACCGAGGAACCGTAAAGGCCTCGTGCGTGTTGCAGCCCAACACCTTTCCAAAGTGGCCCAAAACCCAGCTAAACCCCCTCCATCATCTCGGTCATTCGATCACGACCGCGTGGCCGAAAACCGTGCTCAATTTGGAGTCTCCTAGCTCCTTCATGTATAAATAGACATCTCCACCCAAAATCCCGGATCTTTTCCACCCTAACCCTAGCTACTCTTCCCCCGCCGCCGCCCGGACTAACAAGGGGCTGCCAAGTGGTGCGCCTATGCCCACTTCGCCGCCGGCCCGCTCGGCCCATCGCGGGCCCCCGAGGGCCCGGTTGCCTCCCCGCCGCCCGAGTCGCCCGCCTCCTCGCGTCTGCCGCCTCACGCTCGCCCGTGCCGACGTTGACCTCGCCGAGCCGCCGCCCGACGTCGCCGGCCGCCGCTGCCGCCATCGCCGTGCGCCGCGCCGCCCGGAGGCCCTAGGCCGCCACCGCGCCCGGCCGCGACCTCCTCCGCTGCCCCGCGCTGAGCTCCGGCCGGATCCGGCGAGATCCGGCCCGGGGCCACCTTCTCCGACCACCCCGCAGTACTCTGGCCACCCCGAGCTACTGTTCTGGCAATCTCCGAAATCCGTGCCCGATCCAGATCCAGTGCTACAGTGAAACCCTAGAGGTTGACCCGTTTTATGCCTAAGTCCCCAGTATTTGTAGCATTTTTCATCGCATCATAACATTGCATCCATGGATCCGTTTTGGGCGTGTAGCATATCAAATTGTTCGTCTGGATGTACGCTTCATTTCATTCCATTGCACCATGTTCATTTGAGTTCATCTTGCTGCCCTAAATGCTGTTGCAAGAGTGCTATGTAATGTTAGTTTCAGATTCTTAACAGATTATGGACATTTGTAATTTTTGCCATGTTTAATGTGTGCCTCCTATGAACTTGAGCCCTACATGTGTTTTGTTGTATGCCATGTATTTTTGTGATCATTGTGGTGACTAGCACAAGCATGCAAAGTAGCTCTCGTAATGTTGTTGATTTCCCTGATGATATTTTTATGCCATGTATTCATGTTGCTACAGAGTGATCCATGCCTCTTTTGAGCATGTTCAGTAAGGATTTTTTTAGATATTGTTATTCTCTATCCATCCATGTCTTTGTTTGCAATTATGGAGAATCCTAGCATGACTCAATCTTGCTCTACTTTTGCTATCAAATGATCCTGGCAGATTGTTTACGTGTTAATCAATTTTGCCGAGGTTGTTGTAGTTGTTCCATGCATGCTATCAGAGTGTTCTTGCCATGGTTAGCTTATTCATCATGTCTACTTGCTGGGTGTATGCTTAGTTTGTCATGCTATCCCTTGTGGAGAGTGCATCGAGCTCGTAAACATGCCTACGTAATTCTGTTTTTGCGATGTTCCAGTTTTCTGCTAAGTCTGAATTTGTTAACGAAACTTGCTATGTTTACATGGTTGCCATTGTATTTTCTGATCCCTTTTGGCTTATGGTCAGTAAAGGACTTTTGTTATATGCTTTGTGTAGTTTCATTCCATGTCTTGCTTTGCCATGATATGTTCCTGTAGCTTGGTGTTATCTTGCTCTAAACACTGCTTCCTGATGTTAAATCCTGCCATGTTGTTATTTTCACTAAGTTTGTGAACCTGATATCTTTTGCACTTTTGCCATGCTTGTTTGAACCTTCTATTGTGTGAATTAGCCGTAGCTCAGTGCTCATATTTTGTTAAGCATGTTGAGTGGATCGTTGCCATGTGCTTTGTTGCTATGTTAGAGTGCAGTAGCTTATTTTTTCTTGATGCATTTAGATGGGATCGTGCTGTTAATCGCAGAGTAGTGCCATTATTGTTTTGCTTGCCATTTGCAAACCGTGCATCCGTTTCCGGTGATGTTTATATCGATTTCGACCAAAATCAACTCATCTTTCCAGTGGCACTCTTGGTTTTCCAAGTTGAGGCCTGGTTCAATCTTTCCTTTCCAAAGCACGCATATGCATTGCATATCACATCCCGCATGTCATGCCATGTTTTGCATCATGTTGCTTGCGCATTGCACCGTGGTTGATTGTGTCTCCCTTTGCTTGTGTTCTTGCTTTGGGTAGAGTCGGGAGACGAGTACGTGATCGAGGAACCCGTTGAGAACGCTTAGGAGGATCAAGCTTATGTCAACTCGGAGAACTTTGCAGGAAAGATGACCATACCCTCGAAATCACTTCTATCTTTGCTTGCTAGTTGCTCGCTCTTTTGCTATGCCTATGCTACGATACTTACCACATGCTTTATCATGCCTCCCATATTGCCATGTCAAACCTCGAACCCACCTTGTCCTAGCAAACCGTTGTTTGGCTATGTTACCGCTTTGCTCAGCCCCTCTTATAGTGTTGCTAGTTGCAGGTGAAGATTGGCGTTTGTTCCTTGTTGGAACATGTTTTTTGTAGGGATATCATTATTATATCCTATCTACTTTAATGCATCTATATACTTGGTAAATGGTGGAAGGCTCGGCCTTATGCCTGGTGTTTTGTTCCACTCTTGTCGCCCTAGTTTCCGTCATACCGGTGTTATGTTCCTTGATTTTGCGTTCCTTACACGGTTGGGTTATAATGGGAACCCCTTGACAGTTCGCCTAGAATAAAACTCCTCGAGCAAGGCCCAACCTTGGTCTTACCATTTGCCACCTAGCCTTTTTCCCTTGGGTTTCGCGGACTCAAGAGTCATCTTTATTTTAAACCCCCCCGGGCCAGTGCTCCTCTGAGTGTTTGGTCCGAAACGGGCAGCCTGCGGGGCCACCTCGGGGCAACTCGAGGGTTGGTTTTACTCGTAGCTTGACCTATCCGGTGTGCCCTGAGAATGAGATACGTGCGACTCCTATCGGGATTTGTCGGCACATCGGGTGGCTTTGATGGTCTTGTTTTACCATTGTCGAGATGTCTTGTAACCGGAATTCCGAGTCTGATCGGGTCGTCCTGGGAGAAGGAATATCCTTCGTTGACCGTGAGAGCTTGTGATGGGCTAAGTTGGGACACCCTTGCAGGGATTTGAACTTTCGAAAGCCGTGCCCGCGGTTATGGGCAGATGGGAATTTGTTAATGTCCAGTTGTAGAAAACCTGAAACTTAACTTAATTAAAATGGATCAACAGCGTGTGTAGCAGTGATGGTCTCTTTTCGGCAGAGTCCGGGGAAAAAATATTCCTCCCACTGACAACTGGGGTGCACCGGTTGGGAGGATGACCTGTGGGCATACTATGTTGACGCGTACGCAGGGCTTGTCAACTTAGTCAACAAACGATTCTAGCTGCAGTAACCGTTGGATTTGAATCGAACAGTCCTGCTGCTTCTTCAATCACTGCTCTTCTTGCACCAGCCGCCCAAACCAGCGCCGGGGAGACCGCCTGCTCCTGCCTCCAGTGGCCGGCTGTGCTACCGTTGAGGCCTCATCGCCCCCTACTACTCCCACCGCTAGCCAGGCCCTGCGGCGACGGCAGCCTCACACAGCAGCCGAACCAATGAACCCTCGTACTCCTCTCCGCGTGGGCATCCACTGTCGTGTCTTCCCCGGCCCCGCGTCGTCCCCTTCCTAGGTTTTTTGTGATTTGCCAAGTAAGTCGCTTTGTCAGGCCAGTTGGGCTGCAAATCTTTCAAGACAAGGAGAGCTTTCATTCGGCTGGCCGAGAAAATGGCCCATCAGTAATGAGAAATGGGTTGTACATTTTTAAAACACATCAAACCGGCAATTAGTTTCAAATATCCTTTTTTCATTTTGAGATTTTAAATTACACTAATTTTTATGCGTGGAGAATTTGTTGGATTTTATATTGATATACATTTATTTTTTAAATCAGTTTGAATGTGAGTCGAAATTTCGGGATTAAAAATAGTTCGGACCGCACCTAAATATGCAAATTTTCGTATAATTTTTTAACCGTGGCCACAATATGGGTTGTAATGCTAACAAAAAGAATATGGGCTCCAAAAAAAACCTTAATAATTAGCAAATGGGCTGTAAATTCTTAGAAATAATGGCAGATGGGATGTATGCTGTTTTCCACATATTTGAGGCTTTCCTAAAAAAAGTTGACGCACAAGCAGTGACTGTTGGATGGCCATCCAACCACCGTCGTGCTTCTTCAATCTCTGCTCTTCCTGCTCCAGCCGCTCAAACAAGCGCCGACGGGACTGCCTGCTCCCTCCTCCCCGTGGCTGGCTCTACTGCCGCGTAGGCCTCACTGCCCCACCGTACTCCCATCACTGGCCTAGCCATCCCTCTACTCACCCACACCTGTTGTTATTCTCCGGTGACGGCAGACGAACCAGTAAACCCTCGTATAGTCGTACTCCCCTCCGCGTGGGAAACAACTGCCGAGTCTTCCCTGCCTCCGTGTCGTGTCACGACCGGTTTTTCAATAAAAGAATTTATTGAGAAACCAATCTTTTGGGTCCAGTATGAGGAAAATCCTCCTTACCGGTAGACAAATTCTTGATACAATAAGCCAGTAGCATAAAATATATTACAGGGTCGAGCTACGGTAGCTCAGCCAAATTATTACAAGCACGCCAATAATTATACATAATGGCAGACATGACACAGTGGTGTGGAGGCATACTACTGACTCGAGGATAGGGCGGTGGTGGAAAAACACAGTGGGGAGTGAGATACAAGACTCTAAAAGTGGCATCTCATCGAGCGTCGAGGTGAGGCTCGATGAATTTATTTCATAGCGGAAGCGGATATAATACAGTGACCAAATCCAGGGTCGCACGAGACTGACTGGGATTCCTCTAGGCGTCGGACTCGCTATCGAACTCTTCATCCATGAGATTGCCTTCGTCAGCATCTGGCCAAATCAACAAGCCAGGTGAGTACTTTGAAAGTACTCGCAAGACAGTTCGGACGTAAGATATAACAAATGCATGCATGAATGCGTCATGATTAATTCACCAATGTACATTCAAAAATTAGCATAACGAAGTAAGCAAAAGGGAAACGGCGGTAGTCCGCCTGAAATCCCAACAGAACATAAATGAAAACCGATCGTGTGTCTGAAGCGACGCCTCGAAAGGTGAACAAATAAATATAAGGAAATGATGCCACAGTCGGGCGTCTTAGCGACACCACTTAAAGGGCTTTAAAAGAAATGCCACAGTCGGACGTCGGGGCGACATCACAGAAAGGGCTTTAAAAGAAATGCCACAGTCGGGCGTCTTAGCGACACCACATAAAGGGCTTTAAAAGAAATGCCACAGTCGGACGTCGGGGCGACATCACAGAAAGGGCTTTAAAAGAAATGCCACAGTCGGGCGTCTTAGCGACACCACATAAAGGGCTTTTAAAAGAAATGCCACAGTCGGACGTCTGAGCGACGTCACATAAAGGGCTTTTATTGAAATTAAAATATAACAATGCCACAGTCGGACGTCTGAGCGACATCGCAGAAAGGGCTTTTATTCACAAGGAAATAATGCTCATAATAAATATTCATTTCATGATAATAAACGGGTTAGTCCATCCACAGGGATAATCATTTAACCGGACTTAGCACTCATGCGATTCACCGGAGTCTCTGTCATCAAAACTGACATTTGGTCAGGATAGTTAATATCGAACTTGGACATGGAATATGATGATTCCGAAGAATATATGACTCTGCAGAGTTTGTTACAAATTTTTCACAGCAACGGATTTCCGTAAGTCACGAAGGACTAGTTTCCGTTTACGGTTTTCGGAAGAAAACACAGCTAACCAGTACACACCCATCCTACCTCTCGATGCTAGGAATCACCCTAGACATCGTCCAAGAAAAACTTTTGAGACGGGGAGATCACAATCTCGAATAGCATGGGATCAAATTTATATACGCGCGCTCTAAGGGGTGCCCCCTCGGTCCCAACCGGAAACACCCATGCCCCCTGACCGGATGACTGGCTTTAATCCAGGGCCATGGAACCATCATCACGGCCTCTCCTTTTTGGTGTGTACCAGGAAAGCGGTTTACAACTTACTAAGCCATATTCCTTGCGGAAAACATGTGGTAGTACAGGGAAGGAAGATGGAAGGAACTGGATGATACGGGTTGACACTGAAGTCATATAGTCTGGCATAAGACTGGCATGCTACAACACTGCCATCTTACCCATCCTCATGCCAACACATGGCCATTCATACTCACATCCATCCACTTATGGATCATCGAACTCACTTACCTCAACAATGCATGGAAATAACGTTCATCGGTATGCTCAACAACATGCCATGAGACTAACTAAATGCAAAACATGCCAAGACACTCATCATATCAAAAGTTCAAACATGCTTGCCTGGTTCGGAGTAGTCGGAGCCTAGCTCGGTGAAGTTCGGCTCCGTCACCTCCTTCGGTATCTACGGTATAAAGAAAATATATGCGCTATCGTAAATACCATGAGGTGCACAAAAAGTATTCCAAATATTTTTCAAATAAATCTGATAAAAAACTAGACAGAATTTTAAAGAGGACAGAAAAAGAATCAATCAAAAATACTATTCTGTTTAAAAGTTATAAAGGTTTTTGTCCAGGGACTCATCTGTAATGAAACAGAAAGTTCCAGGGGCTAGCATAAAAACAGAAAGGCTTCGGTAGCGACTACGCCAGCCCAGAGGGAAAGCGCATTCGGCAGAAGACGTTTTCAGAAAAACGCTTTGCTCAGACAGGATAGAGAGGCTGACAGGACGGGTCCCGCCCGTCAGGTTTGAATGTTCAAACGGGGCGGCAGAGTTCGCCGTGCCCGAGAGCCGTGGTGGTCGCCGGCGGCGATCCACGGCGAGGCAGGGGGATCGGAGGGTACCTCCGTGTTCAGGGCGCCAATCCGCGTCGGTTGGTGGTGGTGGTGGCGGTCGGCGAGCACCACGTCGACGGCGAGCCTTGCTCCGGCGGACGGCGGCTCGGGTGGTCGTGGGACTCGTCGGAGGAGCTGCGAAGGCCAAATTGAGGAGGGGGTTAGCTCTGGGTGCTAGAGGGGGTAACTGACGGGGTTTGGGCGCCGGAGACGGCCTCACCGGAGCGAATCGAGGTGGAGGCCGAGGCGGAACGGGGCGGCCGGAGTCGGGGGAGGAGACCTCCTCGAGGTCCTCCTGGTGGCTTGGCAGGGTCTTGGAGAGGTGCAGTGAGGGTGTGGGGTCGTCGTGGAGCGAGCTCGGGGTCCTTTTTATAGGCGATCGAGGCGGTGGCCGTGAACGGGGATCTCCGGTGAAGGTTACGGCGGCGCAGTGCTTGGTCGGGGAAATTAGGGAGTTGGGCGTCGTACGTGGAGGTCCACTGGGTCCATTTAGGTGCTAACTAGCCAGGGTTTGGTGCTTAGGGGAGCTCGACGGAACGGGGCGGCGCGGGCCCGTCGGCGGCAGGGAGCAGTGCCAGTGCTTGCCGGGCCACGGCGACGGTGCAACGGGGTGTGCTGGCGTGCATGAGGCCACGCGGAGCTAGAGGAGCGTTGGGCGGCGCCGAACGGCGTTGAGCCGCCGTTCTGTCCCTGTCGGCCGCTACGGTGGTTCGGCCGCCGCAAGACACGCCGGCGCAGGCGGGCCAGGGTGCCACCGACGCCAGGGAAGGCGCCAAGCGCACGTGTGGTGCTCCAGACAGAGGAAGAGGCGGCGAGGAACGTGCCAAGGGCACTGTCTACGCGTGATTGAAACTGACGAACGAAAACGACACTGAACTCTGAATTTTCTGAATATGAACAGCAACAGTGCATGCAAGGTGTTCGACAGGATGAATTTGGCCTCTGGGGATTTTTCCTTGAGCTGATTTTTGGTGGAGTGGCTACATCATTGCTCCAGTAGGCTGCCTGAATTTTGGTGGAATTTTTGGAGAAGTGTAGATATGAATTTCACCAAATTTGGCAAATCTGGTCCAAACTTGCAGAGACTGAAATTTGAAAATTTTGAAAAGAGGAGTGGATCAAGATGGTTCTGGATTGTGGGTACAAAGGACTATCCAGGGGAGTTGGTTTGAGGTCAAAACTCAAATGAAAAAGGGTACTTGCTTTGAAAATCTCTCAAGCTCCAAATAATTTTCAGAAATGATTTGAGGGGAAAAATAATTAGAATAAAATCCAAAACTTGCTTGGATTAGTTGGGACAGATAACTTAGGTTGATTACAAGGAGGAGGGGAGGTTTTGGAGGGGTTTTACCACATGGGCAAAACACAAAGTCATGGGTGGCTTCCAAGATATGAAAATCCCAAATTTTCATAGAGTTTCCTTTTAAAGGAAAAAGATTAAACTCCCAAAATAATTTGAGAGGGAACCAACAGAGAAGAAGTTTCAAAAGATCAAACACCATAGTTTGAAGAAAAATAAAATCCTTGCCAAAGAAGAGGAAGGTTTTAAGAGGAAGGATTTCTGGAAAAGAAATTTTAAATGCTCTCTTAAAAAAAATACCACAAAGTTTTTGATGAAAACCAATTAAAATTTTTGGAGTGTCACAACACCTACCCCCTTTTGAAAAATCTCGTCCCCGAGATTTCGCTGATCCTTAAATAAGTATGGATGTTCTGTCCGAAGAAAATCCTCTCTTTCCCAAGTTGCTTCACTTTCGGTGTGATTGCTCCACTGAACTCTGAAAAACTTGATGGTCTTCTGTCGGGTTCTCCTTTCAGACTCCTCTAATATTTTTACTGGGCGTTCCCGATAAGTGAGGTCTGGCTGCACGTCAATGTTCTCATGGGATACTTGCTTCTCTGGTTTGCTTACGCACTTCCTTAATTGAGAGACGTGGAACACGTCGTGAATGTCGGACAAGTCTTCGGGTAAGTCTAGCTGGTAGGCTACAGTGCCTCTTCGTGCCACTATGCAGAATGGTCCAATGAATCTTGGTGCTAACTTTCCTTTAATCTTAAACCGTTGCAGTCCCCTCATAGGTGATACTCGTAGGTACACAAATTCACCGGGTTCAAAATTGACCCCACGATGTTTCTGATTGTAATAACTCTTCTGTCGGCTTTGAGCGGTCTTGAGTCGGTCCCTGATTAGCTTGACTTTTTCCTCGGCTTCTTTGAGCATGTCTGGGCCGAAGATACGGCTGTCTCCGGTCTCTGACCAATTTAGCGGGGTACGACACCTCCGTCCGTATAGGGCTTCAAAAGGTGCCATTCGCAGGCTGGCCTGGTAGCTGTTGTTGTATGCGAACTCGGCATATGGCAGACTTTCTTCCCAACTGGTTCCATAGGTGAGGACACATTCTCTCAGCATGTCTTCTAAAATTTGGTTTACGCGTTCAGTCTGTCCATCAGTCTGGGGATGGTAGGCTGTACTGAAGGCCAATTGAGTTCCCAGAGCCTGTTGTAAATGCTCCCAAAATCTCGAGACGAACTGAGTGCCTCTGTCGGATATTATAGTCTTCGGGACACCGTGCAGACAAACTATATGGGAGAGATAAATCCTGGCAAGCTTCTGGGTGTTGTAGGTTGTCTTTACTGGAATGAAATGTGCCACCTTGGTTAATCTATCGGTGATGACCCATATGGCATCATTCCCGTGTCGTGACCGAGGTAGTCCGACAATAAAATCCATCCCTATTTCATCCCATTTCCACTCAGGTATTTTGTTTGGTTGCGGTAGTCCGGCTGGTTTTTGATGCTCAACATTTATGCGTTGACAAGAATCGCAACATGCAACGAATGTGGCTATGTCCCTCTTCATACTGTGCCACCAAAATCTTTCCTGAATATCCTTATACATTTTGGTTCCTCCAGGGTGGATTGAATATGGAGTGGTGTGTGCTTCAGCTAGGATTTGCTGTTTGAGGTCCTCTATGTTTGGCACGCAGAGTCTGTCTCTGTACCATAATATTCCATCATCGCCTATGACAAATTCCGAGGCCTTGCCCATACTCACCTTTCCATTAATTCCTTCAATGCTGGGGTGACCAGGCTGAGCTTCTTTAATTCTCTCCACAAGGTGGGGCTTTATTTCCAAGTTTGATACGGTGCCTTCCGCGATTATTAACAAGTTGAGTTTGGCAAATTCTTGTTGGAATTCAGGTCTCAAGCTTTGCAGACTATTTTCGTCGGAGCTGGGGTTCCGACTAAGAGCATCGGCCACTACATTTGCTTTCCCTGGATGATAGTGGATACCAACATCATAATCCTTTACCAATTCCAACCAGCGTCGTTGCCGTAAGTTTAGTTCTGGCTGTGTGAAAATATATTTGAGACTTTTATGGTCCGTGTATATTTCACATCGATAGCCAAGTAAGAAATGCCTCCATTCCTTAAGTGCATGAATGACTGCTGCCATTTCTAAGTCATGAGTGGGATAATTTTCCTCATGCTTGCGGAGTTGTCGTGAAGCGTATGCGACAACCTTACCTTCTTGCATCAACACGCACCCGAGACCTTTTCGGGATGCATCACAATACACCTCAAAGTTTTTGTGTATGTCTGGCACAATTAATACCGGTGCTGTGGTTAATTTCCGTTTTAACTCTTGGAAATTTTTTTCGCAGGCTTCTGTCCATTCAAACTTCTTGTCCTTCTTGAGCAACTACGTCATTGGCTTGGCTAGGGTGGAGAATCCTTCAATAAATCTGCGGTAATATCCCGCCATTCCCAAGAAACTTCGTACGTCCGTTACGCTGGCTCGTGCCTTCTAGTCAAGTATGGCCCTGACTTTCTCCGGGTCCACTGCGATACCGTCTTGGGTCAGCACGTGACCTAGAAAGCCTACTTGTCTTAGCCAAAATTCGCACTTGCTGAATTTGGCATACAATTGATGTTTCCTGAGTTCTCCTAGCACAATCCTGAGATGTTCCGCGTGCTCTTCTGGTGTTTTGGAGTATATTAGAATATCATCGATAAATACCACAACGAACTTGTCCATAAACTTCATAAATACTTTGTTCATGAGGTGAACAAAATATGCGGGGGCGTTTGTTAATCCAAAAGGCATAACTGTGAACTCATATAGTCCATATCTGGAGGTGACGGCTGTTTTGGGGATATCTTCTGTTCGCACTTTTAATTGATGGTATCCTGACCTTAAGTCAATCTTTGAGAATACCTTGGCCTGAGCGAGCTGATCAAATAAATCATTTATTCGTGGCATCGGGTATTTGTTCTTGACTGTGACCATGTTAAGTGCTCGGTAGTCTATGCACAATCTTAGTGTTCCATCCTTCTTTTTGGCAAATAAAATTGGTGATCCCCAAGGTGAGGAGCTGGCTCAAATGTATCCCTTGTCCAGTAATTCCTTTATTTGTTTCTTCAACTCAATCAACTCGGATGGTGCCATTCTGTATGGTTTCTGGTATATGGGGGTGGTTCCTGGTGCTAGCTCAATGCTGAATTCTATTTCTCGGTCTGGTGGCATGCCTGGTAGTTCTTCGGGAAATACATCTGGAAATTCACATACCACTGGAACCTTGCTTAACTCAGAAACGTCCACCTTATTCAATCTTGGCTGCCGGGGTATTTTTCTTTCTTTGGCTGATACTCTTATTGTCTTCCCGTGGTGGTGCGTGAGAATTACGGTCCGGTTGAAACAGTCAATAAAACCTTTGTTGGTGGTTAACCAGTCCATCCCTAAGATGACATCCAGTCCTTTATTTTCCAACACAATAAGATTGGCGTAAAATTTCAATCCTTCGAACTCAATAACCACATTCTGACAGTAACTCTGAGTAACTTGCTGAATCCCAGGGGACTTGATGATCATGGATTTTTCCAAGGGAAACATCGAAAAATTATTTTGCAAAGCAAAACTTTTCGAAATGAATGAGTGAGAAGCTCCAGAATCAAACAAAACCGTTGCAGGTATTGTGTTGACAGGAAACGTACCGAGTACGATATCCGGAGCATTTTGTGCTTCTTCTTTGGTCACGTGGTTTAGATGACCCTTCCTGTGGTTGTTGTTGGGGTTGAAATTGTTGCGCTTGGGCCCTGAATTATTTCCACCATTGTTTGGCTTCGGGGACGAGTTCCTTGGCTTGGGGCACTGTTTGGCGTAGTGCCCTTCTTCTCCACAAGCGTAGCAAGTAACGCCTGGGCGATACGTGAACTCTTTGTCTCTTGCATGGAAATTCTTGATTGGGCGAGAGATGTTTGTCGTAGGTTTGTGTGTCCCACCTTTCTGAAAATCTGTCCTGCTTCGGTGGTTGCGTGCAAGAGTAGTCTTGTCTCTTTTTCGCTTACGTAAATCTTCTAAGCTACGTCTCTCATTTTCCAGAGTAATAGCTTTGTCCACTAGTGTCTTAAAATCTGGAAAAGTGTGAACGACCAGTTGGCATTTAAGCGCGGGCGCCAGACCGTCAAGGAATTTCTCCATCTTCTTGCTTTCAGTCATGCGTTCTTCATTGGCGTAACGGGACAATAGAGTAAATTGACCGTTGTATTCTGACACTGTCATGTTCCTTTGTTTGAGGTCATCGAACTCTCTCTTCTTGATTTTCATAATACTCTTGGGAATGTGTGCACCACGAAAACCTTCCTTGAAATCATCCCAGGTTATATCATTTTCGTTGGGGTGCATGTGCAGAAAATTCTCCCACCATGATGCAGCTGCTCCTGTGAGATAGTGCGGAGCATATAGTACTTTCTCGAGATCTGAACATTTTGCAATAATTAATTTTCTCTCCATATCTCGAAGCCATTCCTTGGCTTCAAGAGGCTTGTCAGTATGAGAAAATGTTTGGGGACGTGTCTTCTGTAGCTCAGATAACTTGGAATGCTGCTGATACTGTCCATGGTGGTTTCCCATGTTGATGACTTGGTTCATCATTTCCCGATGTTGTTGCTGACTCTGCTCATAAAGGCGGCACATTTGTGAAAGTGCCGATTCACTGCCCTGTTGGCTTGACTGTCCCTGAGTGAACTCGTTGCTGGGTTGTGTATCACAATTTTCCTCTGGTGGGGTTGGCATGGAGCGAGTCCAAGGACGAGACATTTTTCACTCTGGGGATATATTTTGTAAAAATCATAAGAAAAGCAAAAAGAGTCGCAAAAACAATTCCATAAATGCATAAAGCTGGCAATTAAAATTAAATAACCAAGCTTACTTAAGAAAAACAAATCGATTTGCGCACGGAGAAGGATTGCTCATTACATATCTTACACGCGAGCGGTAATTATACAATACATCACTCAGGATAGGCGTACATAATCCTGACATGTTATTTAGGCAAGTGCACTCCTCCAGATCCTACATGATGCGCAAACAAGCTACTTCTCACAACCTATGTACATATAAACATATCATACAAAGCGGTACATTGCATGTCGTCTAAGCGTACTCAGGCGGAGATGTTGACGATCTCCTTTGCCCTGCCGAGGGTGAGGCGTAGCGAGGCTGGGGACTCGACTTCCTCCTCGCTAATAGGCTCCATACGTGTAGTGTTGCGCTGAGTAGATGGAGCGGGTGCCAGGGGCGGAACAACACGAACAGGAGTGGGCGCGTAGGGTGGGGCAGTGCGCGCTGGAGTGGGCGCAATAACTTGGTTGAACTCTTCGGTAGAAGGCAGGCGACGAGTAGGTGCATAAGATGCTGAGGACGAGACCAAAGTCAGTGGCGGTGCGATGGGTAGGAGCTCCCTCCTATTGGCAGCACAGCCATGAACTGAGTCCATGCGGGCAGCCACGAAGTCGTCCACCAGGTTGTCGAAGGCTGCCTCCAGGGCCCGGAGATACTCGATGAGCATCTCAAAAGCCTCGTCTCGTTCTCCTATGGGGCAGGAGAATGCGTAGTGACAGGTGTAAGGCACATGGCATGGAAGATAACGGTAACGACGAGTCTTCATCACGGGGAGGACATCCCTGAGACGAGCTATCGCCTCGCGGGCTGCCATCTGCATAGCATGCCTCTCCTTAGGCATGGCTCTTCCCAAGAACCGGAAGCGGCGTAACTCACCACGCCCTCCCTTGAACTGCACCGCGGCCTGGTGCATGATCAGACTGTCGTTGACTCGGTGCTGGCAGAGTGTGAAGACTGGGCGCACAGAAGGCCCCATCGCGACCTGAACGATGAAGGAAAGAAGCTTGACGAACCCATCGGGCACGTTGGCGAAGGTCTGAGACTCGCAGCTGTAGTCGGCCATCTACAAAAGTAGGCAAAAATTCTGCATGGTCAGATCATAAATTTATGCTGACTGACAGAAAATGACTACAATCAAGAAAAATATGGAAAGGCTCAATCATGCTAATAACCAATTAGCGATCGCTCCTAGTGGCTTCCTACAGTCAGCCTGGCTCTGGTACCAAGCTTGTCACGACCGGTTTTTCAATAAAAAAAATTTATTGAGAAACCAATCTTTTGGGTCCAGTATGAGGAAAATCCTCCTTACCGGTAGACAAATTCTTGATACAATAAGCCAGTAGCATAAAATATATTACATGGTCGAGCTACGGTAGCTCAGCCAAATTATTACAAGCACACCAATAATTATACATAATGGCGGACATGACACAGTGGTGTGGAGGCATACTACTGACTCGAGGATAGGGCGGTGGTGGAAAAACACAGTGGGGAGTGAGATACAAGACTCTAAAACTGGCATCTCATCGAGCGTCGAGGTGAGGCTCAATGAATTTATTTGGTAGCGGAAGCGGATATAATACAGTGACCAAATCCAGGGTCGCACGAGACTGACTGGGATTCCTCTAGGCGTCGGACTCGCTATCGAACTCTTCATCCATGAGATCGCCTTCGTCAGCATCTGGCCAAATCAACAAGCCAGGTGAGTACTTTGAAAGTACTCGCAAGACAGTTCGGACGTAAGATATAACAAATGCATGCATGAATGCGTCATGATTAATTCACCAATGTACATTCAAAAATTAGCATAACAAAGTAAGCAAAAGGGAAACGGCGGTAGTCCGCCTGAAATCCCAACAGAACATAAATGAAAACCGATCGGGTGTCTGAAGCGACGCCTCGAAAGGTGAACAAATAAATATAAGGAAATGATGCCACAGTCGAGCGTCTGAGCGACACCACTTAAAGGGCTTTAAAAGAAATGCCACAGTCGGACGTCGGGGCGACATCACAGAAAGGGCTTTAAAAGAAATGCCACAGTCGGGCGTCTTAGCGACACCACATAAAGGGCTTTAAAAGAAATGCCACAGTCGGACGTCGGGGCGACATCACAGAAAGGGCTTTAAAAGAAATGCCACAGTCGGGCGTCTTAGCGACACCACATAAAGGGCTTTAAAAGAAATGCCACAGTCGGACGTCGGGGCGACATCACAGAAAGGGCTTTAAAAGAAATGCCACAGTCGGGCGTCTTAGCGACACCACAATCGCAGAAAGGGCTTTTATTCACAAGTAAATAATACTCATAATAAATATTCAATTCATGAAATAAACGGGTTAGTCCATCCACAGGAATAAACATTTAACCGGACTTAGCACTCATGTGATTCACCGGAGTCTCTGTCATCAAAACTGACATTTGTCAGGATAAGTTAATATCGAACTTGGACATGGAATAGATGATTGAAGGAATATATGACTCTGCAGAGTTTGTAAAAAATTTCCACAGCCAACGGATTTCCGTAGTCACGAAGGACTAGTTCCGTTTACGGTTTTTCGGAAGAAAACACAGCTAACCAGTACACACCCATCCTACCTCTCGATGCTAGGAATCACCCTAGACATCGTCCAAGAAAAACTTTTGAGACGGGGAGATCACAATCTCGAATAGCATGGGATCAAATTTATATACGCGCGCTCTAAGGGGTGCCCCCCTCTCGGTCCCAACCGGAAACACCCATGCCCCTGACCGGATGACTGGCTTTAATCCAGGGCCATGGAACCATCATCACGGCCTCTCCTTTTTGGTGTGTACCAGGAAAGCGGTTTACAACTTACTAAGCCATATTCCTTGCGGAAAACATGTGGTAGTACAGGGAAGGAAGAATGGAAGGAACTGGAATGATACGGGTTGACACTGAAGTCATATAGTCTGGCATAAGACTGGCATGCTACAACACTGCCATCTTACCCATCCTCATGCCAACACATGGCCATTATACTCACATCCATCCACTTATGGATCATCGAACTCACTTACCTCAACAATGCATGGAAATAACGTTCATCGGTATGCTCAACAACATGCCATGAGACTAATAAATGCAACATGCCAAGACACTCATCATATCAAAAGTTCAAACATGCTTGCCTGGTTCGGAGTAGTCGGAGCCTAGTCGGTGAAGTTCGCGGCTCCGTCACCTCCTTCGGTATCTACGGTATAAAGAAAATATATGCGCTATCGTAAATACCAAGAGGTGCACAAAAAGTATTCCAATTATTTTTCAAATAAATCTGATAAAAAACTAGACAAAATTTTAAAGAGGACAGAAAAAGAATCAATCAAAAATACTTTTCTATTTAAAAGTTATAAAGGTTTTTTTCCAGGGACTCATCTGTAATGAAACAGAAGGTTTCCAGGGGCTAGCTTATAAAAACAAAAAGCGCTTCGGTAGCGACTACGCCAGTCCAGAGGGAAAGCGCATTTGGCAGAAGACGTTTTCAGAAAACGCTTCGCTCAGACAGGATAGAGAGGCTGACAGGCGGGTCCCGCCCGTCAGGTTTGAATGTTCAAACGGGGCGGCAGAGTTCGCCGGTGCCCGAGAGCCGCGGTGGTCGCCGGCGGCGATCCACGGCGAGGCAGGGAGATCGGAGGGTACCTCCGTGTTCAGGGCCCTCCGCGTCGGTTGGTGGTGGTGGTGGTCGGCGAGCACCACGTCGACGGCGAGCCTTGCTCCGGCGGACGGCGGCTCGGGTGGTCGTGGGACTCGTCGGAGGGAGCTGCGAAGGCCAAATTGAGGAGGGGTTAGCTTACTGGGTGCTAGAGGGGGTACTGACAGGGGTTTGGGCGCCGGAGACGGCCTCACCGGAGCGAATCGAGGTGGAGGCCGAGGCGGAACGGGGCGGCCGGAGTCGGGGGAGGAGACCTCCTCGAGGTCCTCCTGGTGGCTTGGCAGGGTCTTGGAGAGGTGCAGTGAGGGTGTGGGGTCGTGAGCGAGCTCGGGGTCCTTTTTATAGGCGATCCGAGGCGGTGGCCGTGAACGGGGATCTCCGGTGAAGGTTACGGCGGCGCAGTGCTTGGTCGGGGAGATTAGGGAGTTGGGCGTCATCGGAGGTCCACCGGCTGTCCATTTAGGTGCTAACTAGCCAGGTTTTGGTGTTTAGGGGGAGCTCGACGGAACGGGGCGGCGCGGGCCCGTCGGCGGCAGAGGAGCGTGCCAGTGCTTGCCGGGCCACGGCGACGGTGCACGGGGTGCTGCTGGCGTGCATGAGGCCACGCGAGAGCAGAGGACGTTGGGCGGCGCCGAACGGCGTTGAGCCGCCGTTCTGTTCCCTGTCGGCTACGGTGGTTCGGCCGCCGCAAGACACGCCGGCGCGGGGGCCAGGGCCACCGACGCCAGGGAGGCGCCAAGCGCGCTGTGGTGCTCCAGACAGAGGAAGGCGGCGAGGAACGTGCCAAGGGCACTGTGAGCATGTGACTGAACTTCTGACGAAGATCGACACTGAACTCTGAATTTTCTGAAAATGAACAGCAAGAGTGCACGCCAAGTGTTCGACAGAATGAATTTGGCCTCTGGGGATTTTTCCTTGAGCTGATTTTTGGTGGAGTGGCTACTCATTGCTCCAGTAGGCTGCTGAATTTTGGTGGAATTTTTGGAGAAGTGTAGATATGAATTTCACCAAATTTGGCAAATCTGGTCCAAACTTGCAGAGACTGAATTTTGAAAAATTTGAAAAGAGGAGGAGTGGATCAAGATGGTTCTGGGTTGTGGGTACAAAGGACTATCCAGGGGAGTTGGTTTGAGGTCAAAACTCAAATGAAAAAGGGTACTTGCTTTGAAAATCTCTCAAGCTCCAAATAATTTTCAGAAATGATTTGAGGAGAAAAATAATTAGAATAAAATCCAAAACTTGCTTGGATTAGTTGGGACAGAGAACTTAGGTTGATTACAAGGAGGAGGGGAGGTTTTGGAGGGGTCTTACCACATGGGCAAAACACAAAGTCATGGGTGGCTTCCAAGATATGAAAATCCCAAATTTTCATAGAGTTTCCTTTTAAAAGAAAAAGATTAAACTCCCAAAATAATTTGAGAGGGAACCAACAGAGAACAAGTTTCAAAAGATCAAACACCATAGTTTGAAGAAAAATAAAATCCTTGCCAAAGAAGAGGAAGTTTTTAAGAGGAAGGATTTCTGGAAAAGAAATTTTAAATGCTCTCTTAAAAAAAATACCACAAAGTTTTTGATGAAAACCAATTAAAATTTTTGGAGTGTCACATGTCGTTCCCTTCCTAGGCCTCGCCGTCGTCCACCGCCCTGGTGCTCTCGGCGCGGCCTGGTCAACATGGTCAACGACCGACATGCATCTGAAGTGGACTGTATGTGGATAGGCCGACAGCTGGGTCCACGGCCGCATGCAAGGAAATGCCTCCTTATTATGCGCAAAATAATGATTACTCCACCTGACATCAAGGACCCACCGAAAGGGCCTCTGTATTTCGTGAAAAAATGTTACCGCCGCTGACAGCTCGGACCCACCAGCTATATCTTCGCACGCAAGGTAGTGCCTCCTTATTACGCACAAAAAATGAATACTCCCCCTGTTAGCTGGGACCCAGTATAGTGGCAGGCTGACTTGTAGGCCTACACTACTAGGGAAAACCTTATACACAGAATCTTAGCAGCAGCACGGCATAAAAACAGGCGTTGCTGCTAAGTAGTAGCAGCGCGGCTACGGAAAGCTCGCTACTGGTGCAAACTTAGCAGTAGCGCGTGACGCTTAAACCGTGCTACTACAAAAATCCACCGACAGTACACAACGACATAAGTTTACCAGTAGCGCGGCGCCATGGAGCGCGCTGCTGCTAATGCCATAGTAGCAGCGCGCTTTTTTGTCACCTCGCTGCTGCTAATTTTGAAATTGTGCACAGGGTTGGCCCGTTTAGCAGTAGCGCGTGACAGGAAAGCGCGTTGTTGCTACGCTCTTAGCTGCAGCGCGCTTTCTCTCCCGCGCTACTGCTAAGACGCAGCACCCACCACCTTTTCCACCTCCCCTCCCCATCTCCTCTCCTCCCTTTCCCCTACCTCCCACATCCTCCCTCTCTCACTCTTCTTCTTACTCAATACTTCTCCCCCCTTTACTCTCCCTCTTCTACGTACCTTTCTCTCTCTTCTTTACTCCTAGCTATAACTACACCACCTCCATTAATTCATCTCCTTTCTCTTTTTCCTCCCCCCTCCACTAGTTGAAGTTGTCTCCAACCAAATTAGCTAGCTAGGTAGATGTAGCATTTAGTTAAGTGACCTATTTGCCCCCTAACTAGATCTTTCTTTGTCAAGAAGAGCTTTGTGCACTTTTGACCTCCCCACATCATCATCTCCACCGTGTGCTCGATCTCGAGATAGAGGTGTGATTAATATTTCATGCTTTTGCAAAATGGAAATATATGTTCCTATTTTGTATACACACTTAATTAGTCATTATTATGCATGGGTCCAACGATGTAATATATATATGTTCCTATTTTGTATACACACTTAGCCATTATTATGCAAGGGTCCAATGATGTAATATATATGTTCCTATTATGCTGAGGAAAAGAAAAAAGGAAACTGGTTATAGCAGTAGCACTTTAGTGAAAAAGAGCTACAGCTAGTCAAGGTAGCAGTAGCGGTTTCTGCAGAAAATCGCTATAGCTGCTCGTAATAGTAGTAGCGCGTTTCGCGTAAACGCGCTACTGCTATGTCCACTTAACCCAAAATTCTCCCTCTCCCTGCTTCATCCCGCCTCTTTTCCCCCAAATCCCCACTCTCTCTTCCCCGGCCCCGTCGCACCGCCGCGCCCGCCCCCGACCTCGGCGCGCTCGCCCCCGACCCCGGCGCGCTCGCCCCCGACCCTGCCGCGGCCGACCCCGGCGCGCTCGCCCCCGATCCCGCCGCCCCCGACCCAGGCGCACTCGCCCCCGGCGCCGACGCTTGCCACCGACCCGTCGGCCCTCGCCTCCCTCCTCTGCTTCCTCCCCTCCCAACCTTGGCCGTCGTCGGGCCTGCCTCCTCGCCTTGCACCCTCTGTAAACCACCCCCCTCTCTCTCTGCTATCTAGGGTTAATTTACTTAGGTTTTAGTTATGTTAATTAGGTTATCTATTTAGTTATGAATTTAGATAGGTTTCAAAATTTGCTGAATTTATATGCAAATTTGAACTGGACATGTGATATGTGGATATGTCTTGTTTTGGACATGTCATGTTTTGGTAAATGATCCGAGTTGCCTATGTTACATCGGAATGTTGATTCATTTCCATTCCGGTGAATTTCAGGCGCTTGATATGTCCATTTTTTAGCAAAGGTCATGCCGAAATTTCCTGTGAATAAAGGCATGATTTGTGCTACATAGTTGGCATATCGAGTGCTGGCACATAGATTTCTTTTTTATCTCATTTCTCATTTATTCATACTTTTAGAAATAAATGAGGACACTTAATCATAGGAAACATGTCGAACAACGAAGAAACTGGGCCTTCTGACCAAGATGCAGACGAGATGGATTATGAGGGTGAACAAGACTACCTCGACTTTTTGACTTCTAAGCAAGGTTTGCAGGTCCGCCTCGATGATGGTACTGACGCCGACACCGACACCGACGGTGCCGGCACCGATGGCGGCGCCGAGACTGGTGGGGAAGGTACCGCCGGGGAAGATACCGGCGCCGATGCCGGTACCGAAAAGAGGCATAAGAAGCAGAGGATGCGAAAACCTAACAAACTAGGGATTGGACGACTTGTGATCACAAAGATGGCACCTGGCAAGTTTGAGCCATTAGAGCCGGAAGAACCTCGCAAGTGCTATGGGAACCAAGTAGGATGCATCCTACGGGAATGCGCGAGCATCAATGACGATGACTTAAGAAGTAAAGAACATTTGACGCAGTTGCTCCTAACGAAGTTGCACAAGAGATTCAAGTTCCCCGATCTGGATGATAACATAGAACAACTGTGGGATGATCCGAAGATGAAAAAGATTAACAATCACGCCATGGGCATGTTCAGCAATGATTTGGCCTCTTGGAAATCGAGGCTGAAATGAGCTATTGAGGCTGAGGAACCCCTGTGCAAGATTCTGGAGGAAAATCCGACACTTACGGAAGAGGAGTTCGAAAAGTTCAAGGACACTTGCGCTACCGAGGACGCCAAGGCTAAGGCTGCGAAATTCAAGAGCCTTCAGCAAAGGAACACGGGGAAGCATCGCCTCGGAAGCCGTGGCTACCTCGGTAAAAGGCCCATATGGGATAAGGAGGACGCGGAACGTGAAGCCGCGGGTCTCCCAGACCCCTTCGGGAAGTTCACCAACCCCTTGGAGCATGACTTCATCAGGGCCTGCTATAAGTGGGACAAGGAGAAAAAGATTTTTTACAAGGACAAGATCACGAGGAAATTGATTAGACAACTGGAGAAGCAACACTAGCTTGCAGCCGAAAACCCTACTTCTCCGATGAGGCCCATGTGGGACACCCCTCTCAACCGGGCCTTGAACGAACTTAAGGGACTCCCTTTGGGCCAGCGGCCGCAATATGGTCGTGTGCACGGCGCTGGAGATGGCGCCACGTGGAAGGTGTTTTACAACGAGAGCCCAGAGGCCAAGAAGAAGAAAAAGAAGTTTAGTCAGGCGGACATCGACGCGAAGGTGAAGCTTGCGGTCAAGAAAAAAGCAGCTGAGGACGCGAAAAAAGTAGCCGAGGACAAATATGAGTTGCTACAGCAGGCAGTCAATGCAGCTGTAACTGCCTGCAGAAATGATTTTGCTACTAACCTGGTTCCATTTATCATCAACTGGACGAAGGAAAATCCAGACAAGACGGTACATGATTTCCCGTTGCCCAGTTTCGTCGGGAGCAACTCCATGAACAACAACACCATCGCACCATCACTTGCTCACACAACTGGGCCTCCTCTCGCAGCCGCTCCCACTCATAGCAGCCCGTCCTCAGTCTCTGGCGCGCTTGGTAGGCCTTCGTCTTTGGTTGAGCTCGACGCCGTCACGGTAATTACATGTCGCACCAACATATATATATATAATATTCCATTTTTGTTGCCTTTCGGATGTTTTACGCCACAGACATATGTGTTTACAGGCGAAAGAAACCCCGTGCACCATACTCTACTTGATCAAAGGCCAGAAGGTGGACGTGGGAAAGGGGATGATAATGGACCCCTTGCAACCCACGTTCCACAACCAGCCGATCCCTGCTGGGCACTTCAGGGTTAGCTTGTCCAGTGTGAAATCGGGGCACGAGGATTTGCCTCCTCCAGTACAGCATGTGGAAGCGGACGACGAGACCCCGCCGCGGATTGGAAGCTGCAAGGGTTGGGTGCTGCTATGGCCGAAGAATCTTATTCATCTGGAGCCGGCCGAGAGCACACCAATAAGCACACATCAACAAGCATGTGCGGAGACCACCACCCCGCCTACGCAATTACCAGCTCCTGTAGTGCCGGGCGAGAGCGGCGGACGACATGATGAAGGGGGTGCAATAGTGTTGGCTGATGTAATTTGTCCTGTAGAACAGAGAATGGATGATGAGATGGAGGTTGACCCTATGGATTTCCTCAATACAAACGCGTATGACTGTGACATAGAATTGATGAGTCAACCATATGACGAATCGGGCTATCAGCTTGCTAATGAGGATATGGATGATATGCCCGGGCAGGAAGGTCGTAGCAGGAATTGCAAAAAGTCTCTCTTCATGAAATCCTCACAGGACACGCCTGAAGATGCCGCCTCAACATAGGCTCAACTATCCCAGCGCGAGGGTCATACAGTACTTAGCCCGGGAACACTGGGGCAGGGGTTAAGGAAGGGTCTAGAAGGTGTGCCCAAGAAAAAGGAGAGAAAGAGATCGGGGAAGATAGCTGCCTCCAAACAAGCCAGAGCACATAGCAGCCAAACGATGCATTTTGAAGAGCGTGTACCGTGAAAGTTACGTCCATGTTCCATCTCACGGGCGAGCCGATGCTACCGCTGAAACCGCTGGAGGCACTATCAGGGGATCTCAGGAGACTGCACGACCATGTGTTGTCGACTAAGAAAAGCCTACTAGCCTCAAAGGATCCAGGATATCCGACATACGCGGCTCATGTGCCTGAGGGGAAGTGCTACGTCGAGACACGGCCCGCGGAGGTGTTCTTCCTGCGGTTTGACCATATCTTTGAGATGTTTCTGACAAGGCGGCTCGATTTTACAATCGTCCGCCTTTTTGCGCTACATATGAGCTCTGTCATGAACAGTGAAGAAGTCTCGCAAATCTGTGTGGCGGATCCGTACTACATACACGAGTCTTTCTTGAGTCTCGGCGACTTTGAGCATGAAACTGCTAGGGACTACCTCCAAAACATCATGGTACAGAATAAGGACCGGGAAATTGTCCTCATGCCTTATCATCCAAAGTAAGTCAGTTTCGAACAACCCTTTCATACATTTCAATCATTCCTTCTCTCTCTATGGGGAATAATTTGAGGTGTCTTTTCCCCGCAGCAACGGGCGCGCCGTCCTTATCGTTCTTTACCCGCAAGTCTCCGACGCCATGTATTTTGACCCTTCCAGAGACTACGAGAAAAAAGACTACACCCATATAATGAATATTCTAGATGATGCTCTCCAAGGCTTCAGCTTTAGAGGTGGCCACATGCAGATCAGGAAACAAAGGAACAAGAAGATGGGTTTCGCGCATAAAACTAACTTCTCCTGCATCCAAGTCCCAAAACCAAGCAAGAAGGATGGATTGTACATCCTCCATCTCATATTCAGTTCAACACGGATCACCAAAAGCTTTGCATGAGAAGCAGAAATGATGATCATATCCACAAGTGGCTAGAATCTCATGGAGAAGCGGACTATAAACTTAGAGATGACTTCTTTCACATCCAAAGCGACATTGCGACGATCATTATGAAAGAAGTCGTCGATGAGAAGGGGATGTTCCACCACGGCCCTATATCGCGAGCTGACGTCCGAACTCGCATAGGCATGCAACGTCTAGACCTCACGCCGTTCAAGAAGCTAGGATCCATCCTCGATGATATGGAAGGATGGAACTTCTAGTGATTTATGATGCCGATGATGATGATATGTGTCGGTTGAACTTGTATACTATTTGTAGCGATGCAACTTTGTGATGTCCACGATCCCTGCTGAACTTGCGTAACGCTACTATGTTAGTTTGCGTATGATGACTTGCGTACCTCTAGTTAATTAATTTGCATACTGTATGTTGCATCTAGTTGCTAACCCTTTCTTTTTTGGTGTTCTCTAGTATATTTTGTTGCATATATATGATTGTACATCCTCTTCATGAACATGCATCTCTAACAGGTACCTAGTTTCTTGATGGCCAGATGGCACTGTTATGTCGTGTACAAAGGGAAGGTTCCGGGGGTGTACAACGAGTGGCATGAGTGTCAGGCACAAGTGAATGGGTTCTCGGACGCCAGCCATAAAGGCTTCAAAAGCAGACAAGAAGGAGAAGCTAGTTACTTAAGGTTCACGCTAGTGCGAGAGAAGACTCATAACCGCCATCTCATGTACTGCATAGTTCCGCTCTCACTCATAGTGATAGCTCTTCTCGCGTATACCTTTGTTTAGATGGATGACGTTGTAGTTGCAAGTATTCGATACTTGCATGTATCGCTATTTTCGAGATGATGACAAGATACCACTTTGTGTTGGATGATGATTATGACGAGACTATTTGTATGTATATGCTATGATTACATTTGTGGTCTCGCAGGCATTTGTATGTGTATCATGATGACATTTGTATGTGCTAAAGATTCTTCTATAAAGCCTGTTCAAATACAAAACAAATATGCCGAAAAAAACAAAAAACTACTAAAATTAGCAGTAGCGAGTGGAGAAAAGTTAGCAGCAGCATGGTTGTAGCAGTAGCGCGCACAGGGGAAGCGCGCTATAGCTATTAGCAGCAGCGAGGTTCCTTTAAGCGCGCTGCTGCAACACTTGTGTAGTAGTAGCGCGGGTGGACCGGCGCTACTGCTATACGTTAGCTGTAGCGGCTTATTAGTAGCGCCGGCCCCCGCGCCACTAAAAGGCCGAAAACCCGCGCTGCTGCTAGGCTTTTCCCTAGTAGTGCTACTAAGTTGACGGGGACGGAGGGCTTTGTCAACTTAGTCAATATGCACGATTCTAGCTCCAGTGACCATACGATGTCCATCCAACGGCCGTAGTGCTTCTTCAACCTCTGGTCTTCTTGTCCAGCCGCCCAAACCAGCACCGGTCGTGCCTCGTGCTCCTGCCTCCCGTGGCCGGCTGAGATGCGGCGGAGGCCTCACCGCCCCCTACTACTCCCACCGCTGGCCAGGCCATCCCTCTATCACCCACACCCCCTGTTATTCTGCGGCGACGGCAGCCTCACACCGCAGCGAACCAGTGAACCCTCGTACTCCTCTACCCGTGGGCATCCACTACCGCGTCTTCCCCGGCTCCGTGTCGTCCCCTTCCTAGGCCTCGCCGTCATCCACCGCCCTGGTGCTCTCGGCGCGGTATGGTCAACGTGGTAAAGGAACGGCTTCCATCGGACATGGACTGTACGTGGAGAGGCTGACAGCTGGGTCCACGGCCGCAGCAAGGAAGTGCCTCCTTACTACGTGCAAAATAATTATTCCTCCACCTGATAGCGGGGACCCACCGGACGGGCCACCGTATTTCGTGAAAAAAACATTTTCCCCTGACTGCTGGGACCCACCAGCTACATCTTCGCACGCAAGGAAGTGAGTCCGGTCAAAAAACAATTCACCCCCCTGACTGTTGGGACCCACCAGCTACATCTTTGCAGGCAAGGAAGTGCCTGACAGTCAGGACCCACCTGGTCGAAGCGTACGTAGCGTTGTCATTCTGGTCACGAACGTGTACGTACATATATACTGGTGGATGTAGAGGCACGCACGTGTCGTAGTAGAGGCACGTACGTGTCATAGTAGAGGCCCACACGTAGCATGTACACATACGTACAGCGGCCAGGGTGCAAGAAAGAAATACGGCCACGTATGTGTACATACTGGCGGGGTCTCGAACGCCTACTCGCGCATACGTACGGCCAGGGCTCGTGTAGTGGCTGGGTCGGAACGGAGAAACAGCGTCGTCGTCGTGTTCATGGGGAGGCAACATAATGTGTCATGTTCATCGGGAGGCAATGGAATGCGTGGGAGCCAACCGGCTGGGTCAGAACGGAATGTGTGGTCATGTTCATCGGGAGGGCTTGGACGGAACAGGAGATGGACACGAGGCTTGAACGGGGTCCTGTTGATTGGGAGGGGTCTGGTGTACCGCAAAACGGAGGAAACGGACCTCCTACAGTCGAAACGGGGGTCCTGTTGATCGGGAGGGGTGTCGCGTACCGCAAAACGGACGAAACGGACCTCCTACGGTCGAAACGGGGGTCATGTTGATTGGGAGGGGTGAGGCAATCCTGGATTAGGGGGTCCCCGGATAGCCGGACCATATCCTTTGGCCGGACTGTTGGACTATGAAGATACAAGATTGAAGACTTCGTCTCGTGTCCGGATGGGACTCTCCTTGGCATGGAAGGCAAGCTAGGCAATACGGATATGTATATCTCCTCCTTTGTAACCAACCTTGTGTAACCCTAGCCCCCTCCGGTGTCTATATAAACCGGAGGGCTTTAGTCCGTGGGACAACATACAATCATACCATAGGCTAGCTTCTAGGGTTTAGCCTCTCCGATCTCGTGGTAGATCAACTCTTGTACTACTCATATTATCAAGAATAATAAAGCAGGATGTAGGGTTTTACCTCCATCAAGAGGGCCCGAACCTGGGTAAAACATCGTGTCCCCTGCCTCCTATTACCATCTGCCTTAGACCCACAGTTCGGGACCCCCTACCCGAGGTCCGCCGGTTTTGACACTGACATTGGTGCTTTCATTGAGAGTTCCTCTGTGTCGTCATCATTAGGCTTGATGGCTACTTTAATCATCGATAGCGATGCAGTCCAGGGTGAGACTTTTCTCCCCGGACAGATCTTGGTATTCAGCGGCTTCGCACTGCGGGCCAACTCGCTTGGCCATCTGGAGCAGATCGAGAGTTACGCCCCTGACCGCCAGGTCAGGTTTGGAAGCTTAAACTGCAGGGCCGATATCAGCGGAGACTTGATCTTCGACGGATTCGAGCCCCTGCCTAGTGCGCCACACGGTCACGACGAGGATGATTTAGCTCTACCATCGGATATTGTTCAAGAGATCGCGCCGGCAACCGCTCTGACCCTCAATTCGGAACCAATTGCTCCATCCATAGACCGGTGGATAGACCCCTCCACGGAGGCCGTATCCTCAGCGGCGATCAAGGCGACTATCAACCTTACCCTTCACGAGAGCCGTGATGCCAAGCTGCCGGATCCTTCCCCTGCCACGGACTCCGAACCGCCTGCGCCCGTGCCTATCGAATCCGACTGGGCACCGATCATAGAGTTTTCCTCTACAGATATCTTTCAGCACTCGCCCTTCGGCGACATACTGAACTCATTAAGGTCTCTCTCCTTGTCAGGAGAGTCCTGGCCGAACTATGTCTGGCAGGATTGGAATGCGGATGATGAAGAAATTCGCCGCCCACCCACCACCCACTTAGTAGCCACTATTGACGATTTGACCGACATGCTCGACTTCGACTCTAAAGACATCGACGGTATGGATGACGATGCAGGAGACGAACAGGAACCACTGCCCACTGGGCACTGGACGCCCACTTCATCATATGGCGTATACATGGTGGACACACCCAAAGAAAACGACGACGAGGAATGGAAGGACGCAGCGAAGGGTTGTTCCCTCAAGAAGCAGTCAAAGCGGCGGCGTAAGCGCCGCTCCAAATCCCGCCTCGGCAGAAACAACGATCATGTAGACCCAGCGTTAGAGTAGGGTGAACCATCGCCCGACCACGGCAACACGGAGAATCAAACCGAATAACCCGACTCCGTCGAAGATAACAGTCCGGACGACATCACACCGGACAGGCACACGGAGCAACAGAATGCCCATCAAAGGCTTGTTGCCACTACGAGGAGTCTGAAAAAGTAGAAGCAAAGGCTCAGGGTTGCACAAGACACACTCAGAATCAGATGGAGTGAAGTACTCAACACTGCAGTGAAGTACGGCAGTAATCGCCACAACAAGAGCTACCCAAAGCGAAAGTTGCTACTTGAATTCTATGAGGAGGCCTTAGATCCCCCGCAATTAAAAAACAAAATGGCCATCCGGTTTGATAGACGACCTCGTGACCAACATAGAGCGGCAAACGACACCGCACATAAGCTAGTACGCGATCCACGCGAGGGCTCGCATCAAAAGGACGGTGCAACCAGATCCATATACGGGCCACGCAAGCGTGCTCCAGCATGCAATGCAACACAGCAAACATCCGAACAACATGGTACACCCAAATACAGGGGTGCCGCACACCCCCTATGTTTCACTGATGAGGTGTTGGACCATGAATTTCCAGAGGGATTCAAACCCGTAAACATAGAGGCGTATGACGGAACGACAGACCCTGGGGTCTGGATTGAGGACTACATCCTCCATATCCACATAGCTCGAGGAGACGATCTCCACGCCATCAAGTACTTACCCCTCAAGCTCAAAGGGCCAGCTCGGCACTGGCTTAAAAGCCTCCCCGAAAACTCCATTGGAAGCTGGGAAGAGCTTGAAGACGCCATTTGGGAAAATTTTCAAGGGACCTATGTCCGACCACCGGATGCAGACGATTTAACTCATATAACTCAACAGCCCGGAGCGTCAGCCTGAAAGCTTTGGAACAGGTTCCTCACTAAAAAGAACCAAATAGTCGACTGTCCGGACGCTGAAGCATTAGCAGCTTTCAAGCATAGCGTTCGAGACGAATGGCTTGCCAGACACCAGAAAAGCCGAGAACAATGGCAGCATTACCAAGCCTCATGAACCGCTTTTGCGCGGGCGAGGACAGCTGGTTAGACCAATGCAGTACCAGCGACCCAAGTACATCCGAAATCAGGGACGGAAACAGGAAATCACGACATAGCAAAAACAAGCGCTGGAATAAAGAAGACAGCCCGAAGAGCACAACGGTAAACGCCGGATTTAGAAGCTCCCGGCCAGGTCAACAAAAGCCGCCCTCCAAAGGCAACAGAGACGAACTGTCCAGCCTAAACAATATTCTGGATAACATATATCAGATCCACAGCACCCCCGATAAGCCTGCAAATCATACCCATAGAGAATGTTGGGTTTTCAAGCAGTCCGGGAAGCTCAACGCCGAACATAAGGGGCAGGATACACCAAGAGAAGACGAGGACGAGCCTCGCAAGCAAAGCACTGGGGAACAGAATAAGTTCCCACCAGAAGTCAAAACAGTCAACGTGTTACACGTGATAAAGGGGAGACACAAAGTGGCACTCCCATAGACACATTCCCCAGGGCCAATCACCGTGGAGTTCTGCCACTGGTCATCCCAACCGATCACCTTTGACCATCGGGATTACTCGGCAAGTATCCAGCGTGCAGGATGGGCTGCCTTGGTATTAGACCCAATAATTGACGGATACCACTTCACACGAGTCCTGATGGACGGCGGCAGCAGTTTAACCCTGATATATCAGGACACAGTCCGCAACATGGGGATAGACCCAGCAAAAATTAGCCATAGCAATACTACCTTTGAAGGAGTAATGCCAGGCCCAGAATCCCATTGCACGAGCTCCCTGCTACTAGAGGTTATATTCGGCTTTCCCGATAACTTCCGCAGCGAAAAGTTAACCATCAACATTGCTCCATTCCACACTGGCTACCAAGCACTACTCAGACACGAAGCTTTCGATCGCTTTAGCGCAATACCACATTACGTTTCTCTCATGCTTAAGATGCCCGGTCCATGCAGCATCATTATAGTAAATGGAAATATTGAGTGCTCCTTGCGCACGGAAGACCATGCGGCTTCCTTGGCAGCCGCACATTAAACGACCTCACCAACTAAAGCATCTAACAGGCCATTAAGACCACGGACGCGGTTAGACGAGTTCGGCGCAGCTATATGTAATTGATACAGGTTTGATGGCTATGCCCCTATTACAATACAAGGGGCTCAACGTGCGCAAACAAGTGGCAATTCGGCTCAACTTTACTCATCTTGAACTGTACATAGTTTCTTTAGTATAACCTACCTTTTTGCACGACAACTTTTCAACTAAGTTCCTCTCTTTTACAGATGACCATCGTGCTACACCCGTCCAGGATATGGCACAATGGAGACACAGGCGCAGACGTGCAGCAGGGACCTGTTCCAAGGATTCTTTTTAGATTAAGACCCTGCGTAAACCTTTTTTACTATCTCTTGTTGATACACATCCTCTGGCTAAGATTGCAGTCGTCGGCTTCAGCCCCCACGCATATAATGCGGGGGTGTTCGCAGAAGACGCATGTTCACACTTGATGCAACGTCTTGGTCCATTAAGGAGGTGATAGCGCAGTGAACTAGGCAACCGGACTATAATGCTTTAACAGCTTAGCCAGAGGAGTTTGATAGTGGGGCTACTATATAGCCCCTGGTGGCTCCGCACTCATCCAAATTCGGGGTGCGTACATGCCTGGCCAGGAAACGACCGTTCGTTAAAGCGGAGGAATCCCAAAGATTCCGCTAGGTCATCGAGTGGTTGACCAGTCTCACGCTATATCATATAGATGTGTAAATCTTATGAAGTCCCTATCACACGATAACACAACCGTGCCTGTTGGTATGACTCCTAGATCTTAGGTAAGTCTCGAGCGGCCACGAGGAGGATGCCTGATATTCATCCCCTTTATAAAGGGACAAGGCTTTTACTTCTTTCCCTCCCGTGCTCAATCGAATCCTTCCCCCGCCTCGAGTTCTAACACCCAAAGCCCAGGTCAGGTGCTTCGGACCTTCAATCATGTCCGGATCCAGCCTTCAAGGCCGGTGGATGCCTTCCTCCATCACGGAGGAGGATATCAAGAAGTTGAGGGAGGCCAGATATCTGACCGTTGAAATTTCGCATAGGCTGCCCGCCCGAGGGCAGGTCGTCCCTACTCCCGAACCCAACGAGAGCGTTGTGTTCGTCTCCCACTTCCTCCGAGGACTAGGCCTCGCTCTGGATCCCTTTTTTAGGGGTCTTATGTTCTATTACGGGCTGGATTTTCACGATCTGGCCCCGGATTCCCTTCTTCACATCTCGTCATTTATTGTCGTTTGTGAGGCCTTCCTCCGCATTACCCCTCACTTTGGCCAGTGGCTCAATACCTTCGATCTGAAGCTGAAGATGGTCGAGGGCAGTACACAGCGTGCGGAGGTGCTCTAATAAGCAAAATTGCTAACTCTCCATGGCCAAAGGGTTCCTTTCTACAGGTGTCCGGATTGTGGCAACATGAGTGGTTTTATGTCACAGCTCCCCGAAGTGCCAAGTGGGTAGCTGCCCCCACCTTTCGCTCGGGCCCTCCACCACAACTGATGTCATGGATCAGCAGGGGGCTGAGATGGGGTCCAGCCAAGGACGTGCCAATACTGCAGAGTCATATCCGAGATCTCTTCGAGGGAGATTTCAGTCTGGGTATGGTAATGCAAGTTATGCTGGTTCGTCAGGTCCAGCCTTGCAAACGCCGGCCCCTCCGCATGTGGGAATTCAACCCGGAAGGACCATGCACTATTCAGAATTTCCTTGGCATGACGCACAAGGAGATGTATAAATCGTTCTTCGGACCCCAAATAGAGTGTCCGGACACTACCGAGGACGTTGGCCTGAGCAGCAACCGCACCGCTGCCCAAGTAAGTAATCCCATGGACGAACACACTATCCTTTTATTTATCATGACATCATTCTGAAGAATCGCTTTTTGACCAGGACTGGATAACAAAGGCAAAGATGATCCGGTGTTCGGCCCCCCTTCTTGAAGGCTTGGACAATCCGGTGCTGGAAAAGATGCTCGAGCCAGCACCTTGTCTGGTGCCCTCCAAGGAAGATGAAGGGGGAATAAAGAGGGCGAAAGCGGGCCTCCATCGCTACCTATTCCAACTGAGGGAGTGAGCGCCTCCACGAGGGAGGATAACCAAGGGGAAGAATCTGACATTCTCTCTCCCCGGGGAAGGAAGAGGACTATCTCTGAAGATCCGGAAACCAAGGTTTCCAAACGGGAGAAGAAATCTCCGCCAGAGGGTCCTGCCTCGGAGGGTGTTCTTGCCGCACAATCTCCGCGCGGGGATCAGCCCTCTAACGAGCTGTAAGTAATCAAAAAGTACTTAATAGTGAAGATATCCTACCTTACTTCTGAGGAAAATAACCGAAGCATTTATTTTGTAGTTCGGATCTTAGCCCTTCTCAGCAGACCTCGTCTTCGGGGGATCTTCTTCCAGAGATGATGGAGAGCGAAACGCCTCCCCCTGCCACACCACCTCACGAGGCGGGCGACCCCGAGGTGTCGTCACGGAGGGTTTCTCCTGATCCGACAAGGCCAGAAGGTAATCCTATGGCCACCCGAAGTCTCCAGTATCCGACTCTTGAAGAGAGCAATCAAAAGAGTTCGGCACCATCTGGTATGCGGTCGGACGTACTGAGGGATCTGCTAGAGCGAGCGACTATCTCAGAAGAGCACCGTACGTTGATGGGTACGGTGATTGAAAGGATTTCGTCCACCGAAAGCGGGTTGCATGAAGCATTTATGAGTCTACTGACGGGTTTTGAGGTACGTGAAATGATGTACATTTTTGACAGTACCGCACATTTTTAGGTGTGCCCTGTGTAGATAGTAACTCCTGAGACTCTGGTTGTCGTCAAGAACGGTGGCAAACAGAGGATCATTGTCCCAGGTAATAACCAGACCGCCTTTATGTGCAGGTGGTTGAAGCTCCAATGGCTAGCCGGACTGATGGGTTTGCCGAACTAAAGTGGCAACTGGATGCGGCAGATGCCGACATCGTGCTTGTTAACAAGCGGCTTGACGAGGCACAGGGTAGGTGATTTTTCTGGTGAATGTCATAAAGTAAGAGCAGCATGATGCCAGTATCTTTAATATGTTGTGACTGTAGATGGAGCTGCCACCGTGGAGACCCTTTGGGTGGAGCTTGCCCGAGCCAAGGAGCAAGCAAGGAGTAGTAATGCGGCCACTTTAAAGGCGGCCGAAGAGTTAAGGGCTCAACAGGCCGCACATTACGGGAGCAAAGAAAAAATTGCCAAGATGGACGTGGAGTTAAAAGATGTTGCTAACCGTTACTGGCTTCTTGAAGAAGAAAACTGGGTGAAGGCGACGAACCTAGAGAAGGCCCGGGTGGCTGCCAAGGAGGCCCGCTCCAAAATTAGAGTGACGAAGGAGGAGCTGAATCAAGCTACGGATATCGTTTCTAGGAAGCCCTTCTTGTTGCGGACTAAGTTTGGAGATCCGAAATATGCTCCTCTGGACTGGCTATGGATTTCTGCGGATGAGTACATGGATTTGGCTGCATGTGCTGTGGATGCGACCGAGTACTTCAAGGATCAGAAGGGCCCTGAAGTGGAGAAGTTGTTCTGGTCACAGTTTCACGCTCCAGTCCGTCCGCTGTTGCTGAATGAGCGATTAACCGGTTGGGCCGAGCTCCATAGATTGTCCAGACTGGCCATGAGGTCCGTTGTGGATCATTTGTGGCCAGGTGGACCAAGGCCGAATAGCTACTTTAGCTTAGTGCAACAATTCCTTGGCGCTGTGCCACGCATCGATGCTGTAAAGAGGTCGGCGTGCATAGAAGGCTCGCGGATAGCCCTTGCCCGTGTCAAAACATACTGGCCGGAGATGGATGCCACCATTGTTGCGGCACAGGGTTCGGCCATAGGCCGAGTGGCTGCCGAGCACTACTTTGAAGAAGTTCTTGAAGGCGCTCGTTCGATAGAGGCTCAGTGCTCGAAGAATATTATGTTTGAGTGACATGTATTCCCATTGTAAAAACAATGTTTTATTGAATTTATCAAGGCTGTATTTATAATTTTTCCCAAAAGTGCTATGATGCCTCCCGTGCGGCCGTTTATGTATATATGTATATAACCTAGAAGATTGCAGTCGTCGGCTTCAGCCCCCACGCATATAATGCGGGGGTGTTCGCAGAAGATGCATGTTCACACTTGATGCAACGTCTTGGTCCATTAAGTAGGTGATAGCGCAGTGAACTAGGCAACCGGACTATAATGCTTTAACACTTTCACTTAGCCAGAGGAGTTTGATAGTGGGGCTACTATATAGCCCCTGGTGGCTCCGCACTCATCCGAATTCGGGGTGCGTACATGCCTGGCCGGGAAACGACCGTTTGTTAAAGCGGAGGAATCCCGAAGATTCCGCTAGGTCATCGAGTGGTTGACCGGTCTCACGCTATATCATGACAGTCAGTTTTCGGCTTTCTCTACTGAGGTGCTTGTCCGGATGAACCAAGGTACAATCGCACTAGTTCTCCTGGTGCCGCCTTAGCCGATAGAGCGGAACGTAAGGCAGCAAAACAAAGGAGCCGGGCAAACCCAACATTTGACCAAAGCCATGATTAGGAGCTGATGCATATAAGGCCAAACTCGCGACGCCGAACACTCCCTAAGGTATTCGGTCTTTATGGTGGAAACCGGGCTTAAGCAGTGCCCTTTGTAATAAGCCCCTGGTGTCCAGGTACGTGCAATATTATGACGTGGCCACATGCCAATACGTCAGCATCCTTATCAATTGTACTGAGAATCTGAGGATGTGTATCAACAAGAGACAGTAAAAAAGGTTTACGCAGGGTCTTAATCTAAAAAGAATCCTTGGAACGGGTCCCTGCTGCACGTCTGCACCTGTGTCTCCGTTGTGCCGTATCCTGGACGGGTGTAGCACGATGGTCATCTGTAAAAGAGAGGAACTTAGTTGTCGTGAAAAATGGTAGGTTATACTAAAGAAATTATGTACAGTTCAAGATGAGTAAAGTTGAGCCGAATTGGCACTTGTTTGCGCGCGTTGAGCCCCTTGTATTGTAATAGGGGCATAGCCATCAAACCTGTATCAATTACATATGGCTGCGCCGGACTCGTCTAACCACGTCTGTGGTCTTAACAACCTTACATATAGCTGCGAGTCATCATGTGTGTGATAGGGACTTCATGTCAGATCTAGAATAGATGGTGTAGAGAACAACGTGCGAGATTGAGAATAGTGATACATTAGGGAGCTATGGAAAGAGTCACGACATATATGTATATAGGGAAGGAGCTGGGGCGGGTCCGCATCTGGGACAGATAGAAAGAGGAGAGTGGTGCACAAGGAGACAAAGTGTGCTTGTTTGCAGTGGGGTGGTGTGTGAGGTGAGTGTGCAAGAACCACATAACTAGGGAGATAGACGTTTGGGGGCGACATTTTGTGTGTATGGGAAAATACACTCTACATAGTGTGTGTGCTTGGGAAAGAGAGATGCCGAAAGACCTAGAGAGTGGGGGAAGAGATGTGTGCATGCCCGAGAGACAAAGTACTAAGAGACCTATAATGGGTCCAGGATTAAGAAGAGAGGGGGGTGTTAATGTGCTCGTGTGTTCGTGTCTGGGGGAGAGAACATCGTGTGTGGGGGGCGACAGAGGGTGTGGGCTGGGGGGTTGGCTTCAGATAATGAGTTAGGTGTCTATATTTGAGGAACTTTAGCATAATTTAGATATATATGGTCAATAGTGTGTGCACTCATGGTTGATCCATTTGTTTCACAGTTTGGACTATGAGATAATGATACTTTTGAACATGCGTGATATACCTCGATGTACCAGAATTACAAACCTAAGATTGGAATTTTGGAATTCGACTCCATCATTAGCTTTTGTAATTCATTTAAATGGAGTTACATTTTTTAAGCCGGTATTTCGTGATTTCAAATACATATATCAAACCTAGAGATATACACATACGGGCATGTTCAAACTTTATAATCATCCACTTTATTCATACACATACACATTTTTGCTTTTGTCATCATATTTAGGATAAAGACATTTGGAATTTCATTTGAATTGGACCGTATGATGGTATTTGCTTGTACTAGCTCAATGATCCATATTTGAATTGGATGGACAATCTAAGTTTCGAGTTGGAGACATTGATTTTCAAAACTTGCACTTTTTTTGTGTGCAAAACAAATAAATTCTCGGCCATGATATCATAGTCAGTCGTACAAGAGCAGAACACTTATAATTGCAGGCGCCAAAAGCTTTCAAACCTCCCGCTCACATCGAAATATCTCGCGCCCGAAATTTTAGCCCTGCGATATTCCTGTTTTACCCCTGCCACATGAATGGAAAAGGGATGCTTTGGTAACTCCATTGTTTTCCCCTCATTGCCCCCAACATTCTTCCCCAGAGCCCCTCCCCTGTCCCTCCCCGACCGCCTCCCAACCACGGCAAGCCGCCGAATCTAGTCCTCCGCCGCAGCGGTGGACCTCACACCCCGCCGGATCTACCTTCCGCACCTTGGAACCCCCAACTACCAACTCACCACTTCACCGAAGCCGCTTCACCGACTCGCTTGTCCACCGCTCCAGATCTCCTTGACCGCCATCATGGTCCACCGCACCGGATTTGCTTAACCGGTGCCCTCATCTACCATAGTGTTGGCCCGTCACTGACTCCCTCGTCCGCCCCATCACTGGCCCTTCATACAAGCCTTCGTTCGCCGCAACAGATCCTGTCAGATGTGGGGTTCGGGCAAACCCTTAAGGTTCGAACACTGGGGTGTGCGTGAAGTATTTCCTTCCCACCGATCTATGCCCTAGCTCACTAAGATCTCACGGACGAACTCGACGAACTCGCAACACAGAAAGACATGAGGTTTATACTGGTTTGGTCCACCGTTGTGGTGTAATAACCTACTCCAGTGTGGTGGTGGTGGATTGCCTCTGGGGCTGATGATGAATAGTACAAGGGGAGAACAGCCTCCTGAGGTTGAGGTGTTCTTCTGAGTAGGCTCTCGATCGGGTTGGATCAAGCTAAGATGAGATATCTGAGGCTCTATTTCTCTCCTCCTTCTCTACTGTGGTGGCTAGCTCTACTTATATAGGCCCTGGTCCTCTTCCCAAATATCGAGCGGGAAGGGAGCCAACAACGGCGGGCAAATTTGAAGGGGGACAGCTAGTACAAGCTATCCTGACAAAAGTGGTCTACGCATGCGAAAGGCTCTGGTGGTGATGCCGTCTTGGGCTCCACGATGACCTCTATCTTGCCGTCCTCCTGGTCTTGGTCTCGTTGCACCGATATAGCAACCTTTGCCTGATGCCTCGGTACTCTTTGCCTGCGCTGGCCTCCTTAGCACCAAAGAGGAAACAAGGACACTGCGCGTGCTGGCGCCCGCCTGGTGTCGTGCGTCATGGCTCATGTCATGAGGGCCTCGTGAGGTTTGCCCCGCCTTGATATCTCCACTCCTCATGAGCCTGCCTGGCTAGGCCACTCCAGAGGAGGCCTTGCGTCGTCAGCCTCGCGAGGCTTGCACCCTCGCGAGGGTCTTGGATGCCTTGTTGATGAAGATGGGTCGTACGGCCTGATGGCTTAGCCACGCCATGGGCCGTAGGCAGGCATGTCTGGGGACCCCCGTTCCCAGGACGCCGACAGTAGCCCCTAGGCCCAAGGTACGCTCGGGCTTGGCTTCGCGGCGAAGCCAAGGGCCAAGTACGGAGCACCGCGGGCCCCCAAAAGCCTGCGGCCTCGATTGACGCGTGGCGGTTGATTGGACGTGGGCGTCTCCTCTTCCCCATGCTGCCTCGGCAACTGCTTGACCTGTCAGAAGGCTGGCGCAGGTAGCACTTGCCTTCGTTGCTTCTTCATTGCCTTGCTCCAGATCCCCTTTCTCGCTCTTCGCCGCCGCTACCTCTAGATCTACCCCAGCCTTGCTCTGCATCTGCCGCTCATGGCGCCGCGCAAGGTCAAGACTTCCTCGGCACCAGCTTGGTACGAGCGCGCTCTTGAGGTGCCCACCATCACAGAGAAGAGCCTCGCCTCCGTACGCCTGCTGACAGCAGGAGAGAGCAACGAGTGGGGGAAGACAGAGCTCCGGCTTGTGTCCGATGAGCTGGAGCCTGAGGGGAGCACCTTCTTCCCCTTCTTCTCGAGCAGCGTCGCTGTTGGGTTGGTTCCTCCCTTCTCTGATTTCTTTTATGAAGTCCTCGACCACTACGGGCTGTAGGCGTTGCAGCTCCATCCCAACTCTGCCCTCCTCCTATCCATCTTTGCCTACTACTGTGAGGCGTACCTGGGCGTGATGCCGTCCATGGCGCTCCTGCGCCATTTGTTCTTCCTCTACGTTAGCGGTGAGCACGCCTCTGGATGCGCTAATTTCGTTGCTTGCGGCAAGGCCAATTCGATCTCAAGCACCGGGAAGAGAGCCAACAGCATTCGCTCCAAGTGGGTCATGATGGACGCCAAGCACGCCCATCCATGCCTGGTGTTGCTGATGGAGGCGCCCCGCCAGGGCAAGGGGTGGCCCAAGGTGGAGCTCGTCGACGAGCGGGCATCGTCAGTGTTGGGGCAGATGATGACCGACCTGAAGCCGGGCAATGCGAGGGCGGCCAAGATAATGGGGGCGATGCTCCTGAGGGAGTTCTTGATCTTGCGGGTTGCCCCACTCCAGGCGCATGCGCCCCCTCTGGGAGCTCGAAGAAGAGGAAAACAAGACCCGCCTGAGGCCAGGGGACCTGCCTGGCGATGAGTTGGACGCCGTCCTGCGCCTCATAGTCGGGGACAACCAGGAGTACCCTCCTAGCGCCTTCGTTCCCTTGTTCCAACGCAGGGACCAGGAGGAATTCGTCGCCTCTGGGCTGACTTTTGATGCGCGCGGGCTGGTGCCGCCGGCGCTTCTGGAAGCTCCTATGGTGCAGAAACCGATGGAGGTGTCTTCTGGCGAGTCTCGCAGAGAGGGCGAAGAGGAGGTGGACTCGGAGAAGACCCCGGAAGAGATGGGGGAGACTTCCCCTCTGAGCAAAGCTGAGATTCTCCGTGCCCTTCGTGATGATGTCGAAGCCGATGCCTACCAAGGGGAGAGGGAGCAACCCCTCATCTCGACGAAGGGTAGGTCGTCGCTGGTGGTCCGTGGTGCCGCCTCCACCCCAACGCCTCCTGGGACAGGATCCGGTTCTCCCTCCGCACCGCCTGGTGCTGCCGAAGCCCGAACGCCTGCCTTCAGGTCCCGATGATGTCAGACTTCAAGCTTCACAAGCGAAAGGTGGAGTACTTCGTGGTGGACCGGTAGGTGTCTCGAGCTTCGCTTTATCCCTGCCGGTACTTGTTATTTCCTGACGCTCGCCCTTGGTTGATCAGGCCGGCATCTTCGGCGAAGAAGAGTAAGGAAGATACGGCAGCCGTGCCTTCCTCCGCAGAGAAAGGAGGCAGCAGCGCCCGCATCTCCCCAGCCCAGTCGTCCTCGCGGGGCCAAGAGGAACATCGCCGCCTGGAATCAGCCCCCAAGGCCCTGCTGGCTCCGAAGGTGCCGGCGCTTAGCACGGCTAACAAGGTCCGAGCTGCTCCGGAACCCGTGGTCTCCCAAGCCCTAGTGACGGTGTCGCTTCCTCCCACCGCAGCACCTCCACTCCCTGGTTCTTCTGCTCCTGCTGTTGTCTTGGAGCATGCCCTTTCGGAGATGACCCAGGTGCTGGCGGATGTCTTGAGCGCAGACCCACGCCTGGTGGCCGGGGGTCTGCAGTTGGCCTCCGGCTAGCTTCACTCCGACCTGGCGGTTCGCACGGCGCTGGGCCAGGCTGCTGCGAATTTTGAGGAGGAGAAGCAAGGAGCCGCCAGCGCTGCAGCCGATCGTGAGGCGGCGCTGAAAGATGCCAAGGCCTCCCGTGACCGCTGCCAAGTGCTAGATGGCGAGTTGCAGAGCCTGCGTGACAAGCACGCCGAAGAGGTACGATGTCGCCAAGCGAAGGAGGAGAAGATGAAGGCCTGGGAGGAAGCCATCAAGAACCATGATGCTGAGCTAGCAGAGCTGGGGAAGAAGCAGGCCGCCGAGCGCAACCGGTTGGAAGAGTTGGAGCAAAAGATGGGGACGAGGGTGGCCGATCTTAATACCAAGGCGCGAGTCCTGTCCGAAGACTGCGTGGCCTTCGCCGATCTCGAGAAGAGGTCTGGCAAGGCGCTAAAGACACTCTACGAGCACGGCCTGGAGAATCCTCCGGACACCGACGAGGACGGCCCCGCCCAGCTGCTTCCTCTCGTGGTGAAGGCGCTTGAGGAGGTCGTTGATGGCCTCGGTCCCATGGCGGAGGCAGAAGCTCGCGTCCTGTCTTCAGCCGCACTGACTCGCGTCTTCAGCCATCTGCACCTCCACGACCCCAGTGCTCGCCTTGACGAGCTGCTGGAGCCTATGGCTGAAGATCACTATGAAGCCGCCGCCGCGGCTGTACAAGGTCAACTGGATGCCTTGCTGGGGAGGTTCCGTGGCTTTGTCTCCGATCCTCTGTCTCGCAACGCCGCGGATCCTGTGGCTGGAGGTGAAGGTGAGGACATCGTTGCCCACGAGGGAGCACCTTCCGCACACGATGGCGATACCTAGGGGTGACCTGCGACTATTCTTCCCGTTTCGTTCCTGCGACATGTATCAGGCCTCGTGGAGGCATTTAGACTTTTCATTTGGTATTGTGAGAACAATATGCTTGCAATATTTGCTTCGAGATTTTGCGATTTCCTTCCTATTTGCTTTGCGTTCTGCGTCGGCAGAGCCCGGCTCCGCACATACCTCAACCGCCATTGGGCCGAGCGGAGACCAGGACGGACCAAGGAGTGAGGGGCTACGTGACCAGTTAGGCTCCTGAGTCGCGATGCTCAGGAGTCCCCCTTGCTGCGCAAACAACATATACGGAGAGTTCGTGAGGATAGATCAATGTTCTACGTCGGCAGAGCCTGGCCACACGCATTCCTCAACCGCCATTGGGCCGACCGGTGACCAGGACGAACCAAGGAGTGAGGGGCTACGTGACCAGTTAGGCTCTTGAGTCGTGAGGTTCAGGAGTCCCCCTTGATGTGCAAACAATTTCCAAACCTGCCCTCGCTGAGGCCTCGGGAGGGGCGCGCGACGCCCAGGTCCGGGGGACCTCGTTGGGTGGCGTGTGCTTGGGCGTGACCCGAGAGTAGCCCCCGTGCCCCGCCCCCTCATGTGGCTCTCCCAAGGGGAGGCGTTGTGGTGAGGCTAGGCACTCAGCTCTGGGCTCCCTGAGGTTGGTACGACCATGGGGCCGCCATCAGTTGTTTATCACCAGCGCGGAGCATAGTGCTTCCGCTTGTGCACGGGCTTAGCCGCTCCTCGGCAGTGTCGACAGCCAGCGCGGAGCATGGTGCTTCGACTTGGGCGTGGGATGGGGGCCCCTCCGGGAGGAGCCCCCGGGGCATGTACAGCCCCACCCTCACACGTGGCTTGCACGTCAGGGCTGCGAGGTGGATCTGGGCACACGTGAGCTAGCGCGGGACTCACGAGGCCCTACCTCAAGGCGGGTTGCACCTGGTCTTGAGTCTTGGTGACTGTATGTCCCTGCAAGGCGGTTAGATGCAAGCACTCTACGTCCTCAGGTCCCGGCTCTCGAGCGAGCTCATACGCCGCTCGTATGCCAGGTCGCGATGCCGTGGTCAAGGCCAGGGGGCAAGGGCTGGAGAGCCAGTAAGAGCTCCTAAGTCGCGATGCTCAGGAGCCCCCCTTTTAACATGCAAGCGAATTGCATAGGATGAACGGACCCGTGGTGGGCAGCAATCGTGCAGGTAATAGTAGTTGGCGGGTTAAGCATGGAGAGCAGATCAATTTGGATAAATGCAGGAAGAGACATGCCACCGGGTCCGGCCCGAGCGGCTTGGGGATGATGCAGCCCGAGGGGAGCCCCCAACAAGGTAAGCTAAAGACATGAGCAAAAGTGATACATGCTGTAGGGACGGAACCACGCGGCTTGGGAATAATGCAGCCCGAGGGGTGCTCCCAGCTAAACGAGCTTGGAAGATGTCACCTGGTTCTGTAGACAAAGTATAGTTGGTGCAGCTGAAGGCGTGTGTTGAAGAAATGACTCATCATGAGCCGCCAGAAACCTGAGCCTCGGGAGGCTCTGGGGGCTCCGGAGGTTCCCTGAAGACCGTCTCCATCTCCTCCAGAACGGTGTGGTACCTGGCTTCCAGAGCCGCCAGGACGCATCGCATATTGCGCTGATAGGCCGACGCCATGCTCCGCAAGCCAAAAGGCATACGAACGTAGCTGTGCGGTGGGCCCTCACACCGGCCCACACGCGAAGGCCAGAAACGCTCCTGAGATGAGGCCCTATTGAGCCCTAGGACGTCGATGCAGACACGCAGCCCAGCATCCTCGCCAAGATGCGGAGCTGCGCCTCGTGGGCGGCTGTCACCGCGCATGGCTCTTGCTTCTTGCAGTTCCTGGGTGGTCCTGGTGATGAACTCCTGAGTGGTGGGAACTCCTTGCCTTGTGCACTCCTGAGGGTCACGTGCCGCGAAGAACGCCTCCAAGTGGTGCCCAAGCGCCTCCCTCGTGAGGTTGGCAATGTCTGAGGCCCTCAAGAAGAGAGTCCTCGAGCCCTGTTTGAGGAGGGCGCCAAGCGCGCCTTCCTATGCGATGGAGGGAGGCGCCCCTAGAGCGGGCGCTGGTCCTGACGTGGCTCCTGCCGCGACGCCATCCTCCTGAGGTCCTGCACGGCGCGGCTTCTTCTTCTTGGGGATGGCCTCCAGAGGGCCTTCATTTCTGCTGTCAGGGTCATCGATTGCTGCGGTTTGAAAGGCGTGCTCGAGGGAGCGCACCACATCCCTCTCTTCACACGGGACCGTGATGATTCCTCCGCTTCCTGGCATCTTGAGAACGCTGTAGCCGTGATGAGTGAATGCCATGAACTTGGCCAGGGCCAGATACCCAAGGATGGCATTGTACGGCAGGCGGATGTGCGTGAATGTCGGTGTACAAAACGAGGGGTACACTTTTTGTACCCCTACAACTGTGCACGGGCAGTCTGAGCCACGGGCACCACCACACTGAGCAAGGCAAGGGAGGTGAGCCAAGGTAAGGCTGAAGCACAGGAGAAGCAGAACGACGCCAAGACCAAGACCACAAAGAGCAAAGGGGACGAAGCGGACCCCCCCGGCAAGATCCTTGCCGGGAGGCGGTTTTAGCAAACCCGGCAAGACCCTTGTCGTGGCAGCTCGCCCCACACCTACGGAGTGAGTCACCCTTGATTCCACTGCCCCCATGGGGCAAGGATTCGGGAGACATCCCCGTGGTGGCATGCAGATCTTTGTGAAGACATTCAAGATCAGATACACCCTTTAGAAGATGATGATCCTTGGCGGGATCCCAGCCAAGGAGGACCACAAGGCCCCCGGCAAGAGCCTTGCCAGGGATGACAGCAGGCGCCACGGCAAGACCCTTGCCGGGGCCCCGGCAAGGCCCTTGCCAAGAACACCCGTATGGCCACCATCAGGCCCACGCCAGTCAAACCTCCACCGCCGTTCGCATGCAGCTGCCGACCCAACGAGCTGGGCAGGCACCTGCGTGGCGGCATGCGGATCTTCGTGGAGACCCACCACTGCGCCACCTCAGCTGCCTGCCTGCCTACATGGCACCACGGGCGCCGCTGGCCAGGGCGCGTGTCGACACGAGAGGGAGCGGCGACGGACGAGACAGGGCTCTCTCCCGTCCTCGATAAAGCAAGGACACCTGGGCAAGACGCATTAAATGCGCCTTGTCATGTAATGCGAGGGATAACCTCACATCACTATACCCTTTCCACCTCCTGTGTGCCACTGTGGCAACCGCATTCCTATAAAAGGAGGCCCGAGGCGACTAGGAGGAGGATTTGGCTTTTTGGAGCTCCCCATGCCCCATAGCTTGCTCAAGAACACAGATATACAATCCACCAAAGCTGGAGTAGGGTTTTACGCATCCTCGCGGCCCGAACCTGGATAAACGAACCGTGTGCTATCTGTTTGATCCGCTCTTCTCACAACCCCGCGCCCCGCAACCGTAGTAGGGATTCCTGTGATCCCATAGGTGTCGTTCCCACCGACATCTTTGGCACGCCAGGTAGGGGGCGCAGTTGTGAGAATCGGCTTTAACAGTTAGTTCGACGCTTCTTCATCGTCATGGCGCCCAAGAAGAAGACGACGGTGGCGGTTGGCCCGTCGGAAGCCGGATATCCCGTCCTGACGCGGGCGAGAAGCAGACCGGTCGCAGAAAGGACCCGTGGCGCCGTTCGCGAACACCAACACCGTCCCAGCAGCCGGAGTTCGGGAGGCGGCAATGTTCATGCACCTGGTGACGGGCCGCACGCCGCCAAATCCAAAGACGGAGCCAGGCCCTCCGCGGGTGGCGCGGGGCCTTCCAAGATCGCTGCCACCCCGCCCGAAGGCGATGCGGGGGCCTCCAAGACTCCCACGCCGGCGCCGACGGCGCGCTCCTCTCAAGCGGCGCGCGACGAACGGCGTAATCACGCCGAAGACCCCGGGCATCGCCGCGGGAAGAGCCCCAAGCACCACTCCCGGGAGGTAGAAGACCCGCCTGCTCGCCGAGGTGCTGGTGAAGATGGCATGTGACCGTGGGGTCGTGATAGAGCTCCTTCTGACATGGTCAGAAGTCGAAGCGCGTCGCGATCCGTGCAGGTTTCGCTGCCACCAACGCAAGCAGAAGCCCTCGCGCGCGCAGTTGCTCCTCGATTTTCCTCCCACTACGGGGAAACTCGACGTATGGAGAGCCACTATCCGAAGCCTTGTTGCGGTGGCCAACAAAGACGAACCGAGTCCGGTGGAGTCCCCGGGTCGATGCTCCGACGGAGTCCCACACACCAGTGGCAGGAAAGCCGGCGGCGCCACGACCACGGTGCACTCGCCTCCTCCTTGCCCGGTACCGCGGACACCAGCCCCGACGTTACGGGCGACGAAATCTCCATAGCATCGTCCGACCCACGGACCCACTGTGACCAGTGCCAAGTCCTTTGGGAACGAGAACATGAAGACGCTCGAACCACTATCGAGCGCCGGCGCGGAGCGCGCCACCAGTCAGACAGGCAAGCAGGGCCTGCTGTGAACCACCCGGCACCGGAGAGCCCTGGAGGCCTACCTTACGAGGTAGGCTGTCCGGCTTTTACCCGTGAGCTGCGGCAGTTCCAATGGCCCACTCACCGCACCTTCAAACCTGACATGGGCGAAAAGTACAGCGGCAAGACCCACCCATCCGAGTTCCTCAGCATCTACACCATTGCGATGCAAGCTGCCGGAGCCCGCGACGATAAGGTGCTTGCGAATTACTTTCCGTTGGCTCTTAAACCCAACCCCATGTCATGGTTGATGCACTTGCCGGTAGACTCTATTTCCTCCTGGTCAGATTTGTGCCATGAGTTTGTGGGTGCCTTTACTGGAGGCCACCAAGCCCATGGCCAAGCGAGCGACCTGCACGTCATTCCCCAAAAGGGAGGCGAGAGTCTCCGCAAGTATATACAGAGGTTCAGACGGATACAGTACAATATCCTTGATGTTCACCCTGCCGCCATCATCAACGCATTCCATCAGAACGTGCGTAACCGCAAGATGCGCGAAGAGCTGGCAATGAACAAGGTGAAAGATGTAGCAGAACTCTATGTTCTTGCTGACAGATGTGCCCGGGCTGAAGAGGGAAGGAAGTACCCCGGCGAAGACGCCGGCGCGGAAACCGACTCCTCAGATGAAGATACTGCCGCCCTGGCGAAGAAGGGCCGGCGCCGCAACAAGAAGCGCAAAGGTAAAGCCGTGCTTGCCGTCAAGGGATCTGATGACACCGGCTCCACCAAGAAAACCAAGGCAGATGACCCCAGCAAGGAAATTGCCGGATGTGTCGCCTGCCGGGCCTTGGCGGTTGCCGAGAAGCCAGGAAACTCCGACAAGCGATACTGCAAGATCCATCGCACCAAAGGCCATGCTCTCCAAGACTGCCGACAGGTTGAGCTCCTCGCTGAGAAGCAGAGGGCTGAATATGAGAGGCGGGACAAGGAGAAGGGCCAAGACGGTGCTGAGGGGTCCGGCAAGAAGCGTGATGGCCAGGCGGGCCGTCGCGGCAAGGATAAACAACAGGAGAGGCCCGCCCGGGGCCGTGACAAAAAGCCAGAAGACGACGATCACGAAGAGGACGACGAATCCGACGACCAAGAGTTTTAGAAAGCTATAGAGGCCATGTGCATCGACGGCGGCGCCTCACTGCATACTTCTCACCGCCAGCTTAAACAGTGGGCGCGAGAGATTACAGCGGCAGAGCCGTCGTTTGATGCCCAAAGGCCACTGAAGTGGTCTAGCACACCTATCATTTTTGACACTGAGGATCACCCTGATCACACTACTGCGGTCGGGTGCTTGCCATTGTTGGTTTCACCAACAATACGCAACCTCAAGGTGACAAAGATGCTAGTCGATGGCGGGGCTGGTCTGAACTTGATCTCGCCTGCGATGATCGAGAAACTGCAGATTCCTGATGGAGACCTCGAAGAGATGGGCACGTTTCAGGGGGTCAACCCGGGAAGAAGCCAACCTAAGGGAAAGGTCACGCTGCCCGTGACTTTTGGAAGCAATCTGAACTACAGGACAGAGAGGATCGTGTTTGATGTTGCCAAGATCCCCTTGCCTTACAACGCGATCCTTGGCCGCCCAGCGCTGGCCAAGTTCATGGCAGCGTCACACTACGCCTACAACACCCTGAAGATGCCAGGACCTGTGACGATCATCACCATCCCCTCCGATAAGAAAGATGCACTGATTTGCACTGACCAACAATACCAGCAAGCAGTTGCAGCAGCTGCCTCCACTAGGGCACTTGCTCCAGCCGCTGGGACCCCGGGAGGGAAGAAGAAGAAGAAGAACGGTGAGACCTCGGACACCCACTCCGGCAAGCGCACCTATTTGGAGTGTAGCGCTCCCGTCGAGGACGTGCCAGAGAGCTCCACCGGCGGAAACAAGAAGCCCAGGGCCATACCGCCGGGAACCAAGAAGGTTTCTGTCAATGAGGACGGCACGGGAGCGGCTTTCACCATAAGTTCCACCCTTGACGGCAAATAGGAAGACACGCTCATCACCTTCCTACGGGCGAATGTCGATGTGTTTGCATGGCAAGCTTCCGACATCCCCGGCGTTCGCAGGGAGTGATTGAGCACCACCTTGCTGTCTGTCCTCATGCGCGGCCCATCAAGCAGAAGGTCAGAAAGCAAGCTTTGGAACGACAAGAGTTCATCACAGAGGAGATCCGGTAACTGGAAGCAGCGGGTTTGGTAAGAGGAGTGTTCCATCCAACGTGGTTGGCCAATCCGGTCGTAGTGCACAAGGCTAATGGGAAGTGGAGGTTGTGTATTGATTACACAGATATCAATAAGGCTTGTCCTAAAGACCCCTTCCCGTTGCCGTGCATCGACCAGATTGTTGACTCCACAGCTGGGTGTGATCTGTTGTCATTTCTCGATGCCTACTCCGGCTACCACCAGATCTTCATGACAAGAGAAGATGAAGAGAAAAGAGCATTCATCACCCCATGTGGTACGTATTGTTTCATGCGGATGCCTTTTGGGCTGAAGAGTGCTGGTTCGACGTTTGCAAGGGCGGTCCAGATTGGTTTTGAACCCCAGCTCCATAGAAATATGGAAGCTTATATGGATGACATAGTGGTCAAAACCAAGAACAGGGCAACCCTCATACCGGATTTGCAACAAACATTTGCAAACCTGCGCAAGATCAATCTCAAGCTGAACCCTGAGAAGTGCGTCTTTGGCGTCCCGTCCGGCAAGCTTCTCAACTTCTTTGTATCACAGCGTGTATCACAGCACAAATGGAGTCGGGAGACGAAGGCGACGGCGAGGCGGCCGGCGCAGCCTGACGAAGAACTCGCAAGGGTCATCCCCAACATGGCCCTCCATGGGGGGAGGAACTGCTAGCGGAGGCGAGGCCGGCGCGCCGCCCCGTCCTCCTCTTCCCTGAGCGCCTCGGCCTCGCCCCCTCCCCCTTCCCCTCGCGGCTGGCTCTGCCACCGTGGGTGCAGGAGAAGGAGGGACGCGTTGTCGAGCGGCGACCCTCGCCGCCAGCGTTGAAGGACCAGGATTCCCTCTCTCCATGGCGGATGGAAGAGTGGAGCAGAAGCTGAAGGAAGGAGGAGATGAAGGAATGTGGGACGCCATCCCCCCTCCCGCTCTTTATAAAGGAACGGGGTGGGGGCTCGGCCGCCCCGCTCAGCCAATCAAGACGCAGAAGGCACAGGGAACTGGGACCGACCCGCCGCCCAGCCCGCGGCGGCCCTGTTTCCCGCCTCCACCATTCGCCACCCCAAGCACATGAGAGCCACGTGGCAGGCATGCAGGACCGAGGCGACGGGTGAGGCGACCTCTCCCCACCCTGTGATCATAGGGAGTGGATGCCTTGAAGACCACGCCTCGGCCCCGTTCAGTAAATGGGCCGCGCCTCCATGCCTCCCTCCGTTTATGGGGAGGGTGCGAACTGCCCCCTTTACTACGACGTGACGCATGCATGCAGAGCTCAGCCCCACGCATGTCGCCCACGTCACACACGCCTCCCCACACTGCGCCACGCGCGGGAAGCGTGGGAAGCACAGCGCGCGAAGAAACTTACCACGGTAAAAACCGCCCCGCCTGCCCGCACACCGTTTTTGGGCCTAGCCCAATGACGCGATTGCGCTTACGTCTGGCCCAGCCCTGGGGGCTCCTGTCGGTGTACAAAAAGAGGGGTACACTTTTTTTACCCCTACAACTGTGCACGGGCAGTCTGAGCCACGGGCACCACCACACTGAGCAAGGCAAGGGAGGTGAGCCAAGGTAAGGCCGAAGCACAGGAGAAGCAGAACGACGCCAAGACCAAGACCACAAAGAGCAAAGGGGACGAAGCGGACCCCGCCGGCAAGATCCTTGCCGGGAGGCGGTTTTAGCAAACCTGGCAAGACCCTAGCCGTGGCAGCTCGCCCCACACCTACGGAGTGAGTCACCCTTGAGTCCACTGCCCCCGTGGGGCTAGGATTCGGGAGACATCCCCGTGGTGGCATGCAGATCTTTGTGAAGACATTCAAGATCAGATTCACCCTTTAGAAGATGATGATCCTTGCCGGGATCCCAGCCAAGGAGGACCGCAAGGCCCCTGGCAAGAGCCTTGCTCGGGATGACAGCAGGCGCCACGGCAAGACCCTTGCCGGGGCCCCGGCAAGGCCCTTGCCAAGAACACCCGTATGGCCACCATCAGGCCCACGCCAGTCAAACCTCCACCGCCATTCGCATGCAGCTGCCGACCCAACCAGCTGGGCAGGCACCTGCGTGGCGGCATGCGGATCTTCGCGGAGACCCACCACTGCGCCACCTCAGCTGCCTGCCTGCCTACATGGCACCACGGGCGCCGCTGGCCAGGGCGCGTGTCGACACGAAAGGGAGCTGCGACGGACGAGACAGGGCTCTCTCCCATCCCTGATAAAGCAAGGACACCTGGGCAAGACGCATTAAATGCGCATTGTCATGTGATGCGAGGGATAACCTCACATCACTGTACCCTTTCCACCTCCTGTGTGCCACTGTGGCAACCCCTTTCCTATAAAAGGAGGCCCGAGGCGACCAGGAGGAGGATTCGGCTTTTTGGAGCTCCTCACGCCCCATAGCTAGCTCAAGAACACAGATATACAATCCACCAAAGCAGAAGTAGGGTTTTACGCATCCTCGCGGCCCGAACCTGGATAAACGAACCGTGTGCTATCTGTTTGATCCGCTCTTCTCACGACCCCGTGCCCCGCAACCGTAGTAGGGATTCTTGTGATCCCATAGGTGTCATTCCCACCGACAGCGAAGTCGAAGTCGATGAGCTCGGTGCGGTAGTTCTGGCGCTCCCCGAAGGTGATGGGCGGGCGTACCTGCCCTATTGGTGTGGTGGAGCCGTCGGTCACTCCTGAGAAAGGCTTGGTGGGCTGGAGCTGTTCATAAGGCACTTGGAGGTTGTCGAATGTGTCGACGGACAGGATGTTGAGCCCTGCGCCGCCGTCGATGAGGGTCTTGGTGACCTGCACATTGCTGATGACTGGAGAACACAGCATAGGGAGGGCGCCAGCGGTGGCTGTGCACTTGAGCTGATCCGCCGAGTTGAAAGTGTTGGAACATTGGGACCACCTAAGCGGGCACGTGGCCTCGAGTTTGGGGAGCGCCGCGTTCACCTCGCGAGTGAACTGTTTGAAGGTGCGCTGAGGCTGGGGGCTGGGCGCCGCCCAAGATGTAGGCGATCACGCGGCTCCTGGTAGCCCCCAGCCCCCTCGTCCTGGTTGTGGTCGTCGTTCCTTCTTGGTGGCGGTAGCGGGGGAAGACCGGCGTTGCCCTGGGGGCGATCTTCACACGGCGGGTCCCTCCAGGCGCTCTCACGAGTTTGGTCCTGCCAGCGGTCCTCATGAGGCCGGTCGCGCCACTCCTGGCGCGGGCCACAGTCATCCCAGCGTCCGCTTCCACGTCCTCCTCCGCGGCCGTAGCCCCGGTCGTTGCGCTCGGGGCGTCGACCGTAGCGTCCTTCTCGTATGGCTCTGAGCTCTTGACAGTCGCTGGTGCTGTGGGTGTTCAGGTTGTGGAAGGCGCAGAACAGTCGGCCATTCTTGGATGACTCGGGCTGAACTCTGCCCTGCTTGATGTCGGGCTCCGTTGCGAGCACAACTGTCTCCTTGCGCTTCACGTCCATAGCCTTGGCCTTCTTCTCCTCCGCGCCCACGTCTGGCAGCTCAAGCAGGGAGAGGTGCCCCTCCTCAGCTCTTGCGCACTTGGTCGCCAGATTGAACAGCTCCTGAGATGTGCAGAGCTCCTCGTGGATGGCGAGCTCTTCCTTCATCTTGACGTCACAGACGCCGTCGGAGAACATGGAGATAATGGCCTCGTTTGTGACCTTGGGGATCTTGAGGCGGGCGTTTTTGAAGCGCTGCATGTACTTCTGGGGGATCTCTCCTGGTTGCTGCCTGATGCGGCGTAGATCACCCGCGGCTGCTGGGCGGTCACGAGTGCCCTGGAAGTTGGCGACGAAGCGGTCGCGCATCTCATCCCAGGAGGAGATCGAGCCGTGCGGCAGGTTCAGGAGCTAGGAACGAGCTCCATCCTTGAGAGCCATGGCAAACTAGTTCACCATGACCTTTCGTCTCCGTTTGCCGCTTCGATGCTCAGCTCATAGAGCTGCAGGAACTCCGCAGGGTCGGCAGATCCAGCTTGAACTTGCCCGGCCAGGCGACGCTACGCAGCTCGGGGGTGAAGGCGCAGCAGCCAGCCATGGTTTCCGGGGCCCACTTCGGAGGTGGAGCTTGGTCTTGATAAAGTCCGCGCTGCACCGCTGCGGGCGGTGCACGGTCTTGATGAGGTGGCGCGGGGAGAGCAGGTGCAGCTTCTCGCGGCCGCAGAATTTCTTGGCAGCTTCTCTCTTCGCGCGCGGGCGCCGGGCGCGGCGGATCATGCCATGGAGCCACGTGCCTTGGTGCCAAGGCGCCATCTTGGGGCTGAGGTGGTGGAGGCAAGCAATAAGCCCAATCGCCCGTGGCTGGTCGAGGGGGAGGCAGAGAGTGGGACAGCGCCGGAGAGCCCCCTGCGGCGCGGACGAGCTCGGCGACGCGGTCGAGCCACTCCTCATAGAGGTCGTCGACGGGGCGGTAGCGCAGGAGCTCGTTCGCCGCGAGGAGCGTGGCCCGTGCCTTCATGGGAGCACGATGCGCGTGAGACGAAGAACCAGCAGGGGTTAGGGATGGAGTGGCGGTGCGGCTGTCCTGCTTCACCGAAGGATGCAGCGAGGACGCCTGCTGCTCGTTCCCTGCCGGGTTGGTGGCAACGTTGGTGGCGGGAGACGGAGAACGGCGATGTGGCCCGCCGACGGGAACCGCCTGAGCGACATGGGCGGTGAGGGGAACCCGACGCTCAGCTCGAGCACGGCGGGTGTCCGCCATGGGGACGACCGAGCGACGGAGCGACGAACTGATGGAAGGGAAGCTACGGCGCACCCCTACCTGGCGCGCCAAATGTTGGATGTGGGGTTTCGGCAAACCCTTAAGGTTCGAACACTGGGGTGCGCGCGAAGTCTTTCCTTCCCACCGATCTACACCCTAGCTCACTAAGATCTCACGGACACTCTCGACGAACTCGCAACACAGAAAGACACGAGGTTTATATTGGTTCGGGCCACCTTTGTGGTGTAATAACCTACTCCAGTGTGGTGGTGGTGGATTGCGTCCGGGGCTGATGATGAACAGTACAAGGGGAGAACAGCCTCCTGAGGTTGAGGTTTTCTTGTGAGTAGGCTCTCGATCGGGTTGGATCAAGCTAAGATGAGATGTCTGAGGCTCTATTTCTCTCCTCCTTCTCTACTGTGGTGGCTAGCTCTACTTATATAGGCCCTGGTCCTCTTCCCAAATATCGAGAGGGAAGGGAGCCAACAACGGCGGGCAAATTTGAAGGGGGACAGCTAGTACAAGCTATCCTGACAAAAGTGGTCTACGCCTGCGAAAGGCTCTCGTGCTGACGCCGTCTTGGACTCCATGATGACCTCCGTCTTGCCGTCCTCCTAGTCTTGGTATCGTTGCACCGATATAGAAACCTTTGCCTTATGCCTCGGTACTCTTCGCCTGCGCTGGCCTCCTTAGCACCAAAGAGGAAACAAGGACGCTGCGCGCGCTGGCACCCGCCTGGCGCCCGCCTAGTGTCGTGCGTCATGGCTCACGTCACGAGGGCCTCGTGAGGTTTGCCCCGCCTTGATATCTCCGCTCCTCGTGAGCCTGCCTAGGTAGGCCACTCCAGAGGAGGACTTGCGTCGTCCGCCTCGCGAGGCTTGGACCCTCGCGAGGGTCTTGGATGCCTTGTTGATGAAGATGGGCCGTACGGCCTGATGGCTTAGCCACGCCGTGGGCTGCAAGCAGGCAAGTCTGGGGCCCCCGTTCCCAGGACGCCGACAGGACCGCCTCACCGAAAGCACTCTACACCGCGCCCATCGAAGCCTTCGTCCACTGCACCGAACCCACTCCACGGACGTCATATTGAACTCCACCGGCCCTGGTTTACTAACGCCGCAGCCTCATTAGGTTATTTTGATTTGTACTCCTTCGGTTTTTCTCTTCTTTATCATGCAACTGTTCACTTACCACAGATGAGCTTTCTTGTATGTCGACAGGCGCCGCAACCGAAGCACCGGAGCTGCTTCAGCGACGGTGACAGCCGGCCCAAACTCAACCGCAACACGAGCACCATCGACGATCTTTATCTATCAAGTATGACAACGATACCCATACGCCACCGAGAATCAGGTACTATTATCCAACGGCCGGCACCTACGTTCACTTTCTTAGCATAAGCACCACACCTTTGAATTTCTTCAGGGCATCATTCAATTTTTCATGAGACGCGTTATTCTGCTTGCACCTGTAGGGCCATACTTCTGGCAGTGAACACATTACATGTGCTAAATTACATACCAGTGCACATATAGTTAATATGCTTTAGTTTTGTCCTAAGTATTATTGTACTTCCTAGACATCACTTCCTACTATTTTACTTCTTGCATGCTATATTTATGATAATGGTGTTGTTCTGATGCCACCTGTTGGTTCCATCAGACTGCTTCATGTTATATATGCTTAATTACACATCAGCAAACTAGCATGTGGTTCCGCTACTTTTTGTTTCTTTTACCCTACATTTTCTAACGCTAGCTATTACATCACTGCTCCAAGCCTTTGTTCATTACTTTTTTGTGTGTTCTTGATCTTCCCAAGTTGCATGACTAATTTGATGCTTCTATTAATTATGGAGCTACCAACCCCATCAAGCAAAATATTTGTTCTTTTGGGGCTGGCACCTCGAACAAGCATAAAAATAGAGTGAAGCAGATATATTGTCGTGTAAGCACACACCCTTCTTTCATTAGTTTAGATGAACCATTGATGATCAATTCGAACCAGTGCATGTGATTAAAATTAATTTTACCTAAATAGAGGGTGCAGAATAAACTACAACAACTAGATTTGCAACCACGGGATGCTGACGATATCTTCAAAGAACATTGCAGCAGCAGCGAGGTTTCACAGCAACATTTGGTAAGCCAGTGTGTTTTAGCACAGGTGAAATGTAATGCATGTGGGCTGCTTTCTTGGCTTGTGGCCTCAACCTGTAATCCTACAGAATTACAAATAGTTCAGTTGTCCGCTTTGCTGTATTGCTTGATTCGAATGCTTGTTTGTTACCTGTTAGGCTATACCTGAGTTGGCCAATATGTCAGTAGTGCCTGATGTACTATCATAAAGAAATGCATGCCTAGTTCATTTGAGTCCTTAACTTTTCCTCTAAACTTCAACACAAGATTGTCTTCATAGTTTATATGAGGCCACACTGTTAAGTGCTTTCTCAGATTATTTGAACTGTGTAGATGCCTTGGCAACTTAAATATAGCGGTGGTACACTCCCTTTCAACTAGGGATGTCAACTTGGTCCCGTTTAATCCCAATCAAAGTCCACTTGTGGTATGATAGTTCAAAAGAGTTTTTGTTTTTTGAGCAAAATGAACTAGGGAGCTAGCAAAAACGAACTAGATGGGACTGGCGGATGTCGTTTATTTTCCACTTACATCCCTAGTTTCATCTTACCATTTTAATTTCTTTTCAGCCGATGCTACTTTGAGCCACTTAAATATAGCTTGCCATGCTCGGCAATAATTCGTATGTCATTTACCATGTAAGCTTACTACCTGGATCATGCGATAACTATCTCTTACTTATGTCTAGCGGAAACCTTTCAGGATGTCGTTCACAATAGGACACAATGTACAACCCCAGAATCTATTTGTGGAAATAGTGCGCCATCTATGTTACCAGATGGTAGCAGTTCAGAGGCAACACCTCCGGAGAGCATTCTGAGCATAGATATTATAGTTCTTGAGGCTCTACTAGAGGTAGAAAGAGATGGTGTGGCTGCCATGAATGAGGTAATCTTGATCTTGAGGCTGGAAATTATGCAATTAGCTTCACACATTATGAGAGCAACCCAAGAATTGGAGGAAGTAAGAATGCTTCATTTGAAGACGGAGGAGGTCCTGCTGTTTCTGCTATCTGAAGCCCAAGGTAATCCCAGTTCTTCTTTAGATACGAGTTGAAATTGTCAACAGATTATTGTACTTGCATGTTGTGTCATGTCTCTGAATGGATTATGTTGTAAGACCCCATATGTTGTCCATGTGTTGTAATGATCCAAATATTTTAGGCGAGGTAAACCTCAGTACTTGTATGATTGACATAAGGTGAACTGTATTTTGTGTGAGCATATTGTATTGGATGAAATAACTGTTTGACTCAAAGTGTATCCAACCTACTGAATTCAAAGATCACGGCATTTCTAAATCATAATCATATATAAAGGTGGAATAAATATTTGTTGTGGTTTTGAAGAAATAAATAACAAAACATAGAATTATCGGTGGATATTCGTAATTGAATACAAATTGGATTTGAATTTAGTTGCCAGGGCCAAGGGCAAATGTGATTGCTAATTCTCCCAAGTTTTGAACGAAGTGGCTAAACACCCACTATCATTTTTGGGCTGCCCGAAGCAAGTGTTTGCGAGATGGAAATTACTGTCTACCCCTGACACTTTGACATCCTTATCGACCAGATTTACACTGTTGTCGATAGGGGTAGACTAGTAACTTCAATCAGATGTGACATGACCGCCTTTGAGCCCATTCAGACACGGTGGGCGCAAAACATGGGCGGCAAAACACATTTGATTCAAGCTCGTCCGAAAGACATGTGTCTCTACCTCCATTACCCCATTCATACACGGTGGGCTGCAAAACAAACTCTCCTCGCCCGAAATCAATGTAGGCAAATATTTTAAATAGGGGGAAATGTGTAACTTCCCTCAAACGTGACACAACCGCCCTACATGTAAGCCCCGTTCATACACCATGGACGGCAAAACACCCTCTCCTTGCTCGGGATCACTACCGACAGATATTTGGGAGATGCGATATTATCGTCCTATCACCAACTGATGTGATGTCTATCGTCCTATCACCAACTGATGTGATGTCTGGAATTTTAAACAGGGGATAAGTTTGTAACTTTCCCACATTTCAGACAAGCACATCCCAAAGTTTGAGATCGCCCTCCCCCTCCATTTCCCCGTTCATATCCCGTCGGCGCCACAACAACCTCCCCACTGCGGCCAGCCTCCTCCGTTCGCCACCCCATCCTCCACCTTGCCAGAGCCGCTACCCCATCCTCCACTTCAAAGATATGGATGTCTCTCATCCACGACGCCAGACCAAGATACTTTCATCGCGTCCTCTCGCTTCATCGGCGCGGTCGTCCACCTTGTCGTTGCCGCTCCTACGACCGCCTCATCCACGGCAACATGATTTATCCCCCGACCTGGCCGTCTGCTGTCTAAAATCCTCTTCCCCGCCACTGACAGCCATCGCACTCGCATCACCCTCAATGTATCAGCAGGGGCCTACACAGCGTCACGAGAGAGGTGGTACTCTCCATATGCGCTTAAGTAATTGATCTCACCAGGAAAATAGATCGTAAATTGTTTACTGTACTTTTCTTGTCCGTACCAAATCGTAGTGGCTAGTTGAAAGAAAACATTGGTTGTGAAGTAGCTTTGTCTGGTTTGCACCTTCAGATCCGCCATGGCACGGTCACTATACTCGTAAAGCTTATGGTTTTCCCCTTTATATTCACTACCATCATCGTAGGTGCTTCGTGTCGTGCTAGCATTGCTCCTCAAGACCTCAACTGTCGGGTGGTAGGTGCGATATATGCCAACGGGTGGCTTATCATTGTGGGAGCCAGTAAGACGTCGCCGGTGCCTGGAAACGGGATGAGGCGAAGACATGCACACCGGCGAATCTTACCCAGCTTCGGGGCTCTCCGTGGAGATAACACCCCTACTGCTGCTCTGCGGGTTCTCCGCATGGTCACTAGATGAACAAGTAGCTACACGATGCTCCTTGAGCTGTTCGGCGAGAGGAGGAAGAAGGGCTCTGCTTGCTCTCTTCTCCTCCCTACATGGTGTCTAAAACTAACAGGGATCCATCCCCTTTGCATGGGTGTCCCGGGGGGTTTATATAGGCCTACCCCCCGGGGGTGCAATGGTAATCCGGCTAGGCGTGGGGCCCAGCCGTCTGTGTCTTTGCTCTCCGGCTTCTGCGCCGGCTGCTGGGACCCGCCGGCTACTGGCTCCTTGGTCGACAGGCAGGCGCCACTGTCCAGGGCCTTGTCGGTGGCTGGTTACTGTTGCTCAATCTTGGTGGCGAGGGCTTCGCCGAGGTAAGCGTGGCTACAGTGCTGCCGTCCGGCGGGTGACCACTATAGCCTCACCGCGTCTTGTCTCCTTAATGGGGCGTCTCCTTCGAGGGGGTGGAAAGCCGGCTGGAGAGAACCGGCTCCATCTTGGGCCGACTGGGGGAGGCCAGGCCGCCTTCGGGTGTCTCCCTGCCCGAAGGGGCCCACCGCCCGTGGGCCGTACTGGTAGCCCGTCGTGGATGACATCAGGGTCAACGTGGCAACAGTGCTGCGCTGGACGGGTCATGGCCACCCGTACGGCGCACTGTGCCAGGCGCGCTCCGGGATTCGGGTGTGGCAGGCTTCACTGTAGCCACGCCCCGTCACATCGCCGTTATGTGGATGCAGACTTCGAGGGTACGGTCTTGACCGCTTTGTGGGAGCCGGCTCCTTGGAGTCGGCCTTCTCGCAGCCGGCTCCTCGGAGCCGGCCCTCCCGCGGCTTTCTTCATGAGGGCTGAAGTCGGGCCGCCTTCCAATAGCCGGCCTGGGAGACAGCCGGCCAGGGGAAGGCGGCCCCATGTCTTGGATTCTTGAGAGCCGGATCAGCTCGTGATTTTTGCAGAAAGGCCAGGGGGAGCCAGCTAGGCTACCCGTGGTCACTTACTCCGACAGTAGTCCCCGAAGCTGAGCGAGCTTCGAGGCTGATAAAGGGACGAGAAGCTTGGTCAGCTTCCTATCCTGAGGGGCCGGCTTTGCTTGTGCGCGCCATCTTCGGAAAAGCTCCATTTCTCGTAGGCGGGAACGCGGGCCACATGGCGAGGAAATCCTGCCCACGCACGCGCGTGACAGGACGCCGCCGCAGGCCCAGGCCCGCCACTCGCAGGCCTCGGTCCAAGTGCGGATCTTCCGCGGCCCACATGGACCGCTCGCCTTCCCGTGGCGGTTTTATTCTGCCATCAAGGCACAATAATCGCGGGACGTGGGGGAGTGGGCGCAGTTGATCCCCACGTTCCCCCACGCCGCGCCTCCTCGGCTCCGCCGCACGGTCTATAAGTAGGAGGAGGAGGGGGAGCGACAGAGGCTCGCGCGCTCTCCCTCACTCCGCCCCTTCTCGCCCTCCTTCTCCTTCTCTTCCTCGCAGCAGCTCTTTGCCGCGCTGTTCCACCATCGCTTTGTTCCACTGCCGCATCGTCTTGCTTCTCGCCGCGCTGCCCCATGGCGCTGTCAAGCTTGTGGGATGGCTCCAACGTCCATGAGGACCACGGCGAGTTCCTCCGCCAGACGCGACGCCTGCCCGGCGAGAACTTCGTTCGGGTTCAGCTAGCGCCGGAGAAGGAGATTTCACCGGCACCGGAGGAGGGCGAGCGAGTGATCTGCCGCTCACACTGCCTGCATGGCTTCGGCCTTCCGGCGAGCGGGTTCCTCCGAGCCTTCCTCGAATTCTACAACCCCCAGCCGCATCACCTCACGCCCAGCGGGTTCCTCCTGTGCGAAGGCTTCCTTGGGGTCCTCCCCACGCTCGAGCTCTGGGCGGAATTCTTCCAAAGCAAGCTCGGCACCGTCGTCGCGGGCGTGCCCGCCCCCTGCCGAGCCTTCATTGCCATGAGGCGGGCAAGCGAGAACAATCCATTCCCGTCCATTCCGCTGATCCAGTCGGTGAAGCTTTGGAAGAAGTCTTATTTCTACGTGAAGAACGTCGCCCAGCAAGGCGACTACATCAACCTGCCGGATTACGTAGCCGGCCCGCCGGCTGGGAGGCAGCCTTCGTGGAGCTACCGGCCCAGGTCGCTGTCACAGGCCGGGAACGCAGCCGTCTCCCGGCTTCGGGTGATGATCCAGTCGGAGGGCATGACCGGAGCCGACTTGGTGGCCGCCTTCGTGGAGCGCTGGGTTCTTCCCCTCCAAAGCCGGCCTCACATGGTTTGTCAGATGAGCGACCACTTCGACCCAAGCCAGCTGAGCACCAAGGAGATGCCTCATGCGGAGGTCTCCTACATGGTGAACTATATCTCTAACTGCAAGCTCGCCGAGGATTGGCGGTACGGCAAGGGGTCGTACTCTCGCGCCAACCCTCCGCCTGTCGTAAGTTCTTTCTTCTTTTCTTCCTTTGGTAGCCGGCCTCATGATAACCGGCCTCTGATCAGTTGGTTTGCCCCTAGCAGAACCCTATCCTTCCGCCGACGACCGGGGCCGCAGGGGTAGAGCGCCAGCTCGTCCCTGACCGCACGGTGGACGATGCCGATGACCCAGACTTGGGAGCGGCCGCCATGGAAGACGCCATCATGGGGGAAAGCGATGAGGCCGGAGGCGCGGGGCTCACGGCCGGCTTCGAGGACTGGCCGGATGATGCCGAGGTTGAAGTCACCCCGCGCCGCCAGCCGGTGCCTAATCATCAAGGCGCGAGCTCGTCCGCCGCGCCGGCTACTGGCGGCGGCGCCCAGAAGCGCCGGGCCGTGTCGATCCTCTTCGGCAGCTGGCCGAAGAAGTCCAAGGCTTGCACAGCGGCGACCAAGCGAGATGAGGCGGCCGCGAAGGCGGCCCGCTTCCGCAAGGTGGTGAAGCAGCCGCAGGCGATCTCAGCGTAAGTTGTCGAATGCTTGGATACATATTTTTTGTTGTTCTTTTCGATTGAAAACTCTTCTAAACCTTTCTTCGCTCGCCGGACAGGGCGCCGCTTTCCCTTGAGCGGGGTCCGGCCGGCTCCGTAGTCTGGCCGACTGGAGGGTCTTCAGGCTCCCGCCGCGTGGATCCCCGCGCCGACCTCAGGGAGGCCACGGAGCGGAACGCACGAGTGGCGCGGGAGGAGCAGGAGGCGGCGGAGCGAAGGGCCGCCCAGCCGATGAAGGAGCAGGCCGGTGCAGCAGCCAAGGCCCGGGCGGAGGCGGCAGCTGCGGAGACGGAGGCGGAGGCTTCGCACAACCAGCCTCTGCTGCTAGCCATTCCCCTCTGAGCCGTGGCCCCCAACATTCCTGTGCCTCTGCTGGAGGAGGTCGACCAAGAACCGCCGGTGATGGAGCGGAGGGAGGACTCCGTGATCTTCATGGAGGGGGCGCCGCCGGCAGCGCCAACCGGAGCGGGCCAAGGCGACCAGTCGGCTGCGGCGTTAGAGCAGCCAGCCGGGGGTGAGCCGGAAGCAGGAGCCGGCCTCGAGGTGCAGCCAGCAATGTGCCGGCGCGCAAGGGGAGGCACCGCTGCGCCGGAGCCGCACCGAGCTACGAGTGCCAGCCAGACGGCGGAGGCCTTGGAGGCGGCTAGCACCGGCACGTCCGAGTGGACTCCCAGCGGCGGGACGGGCGAGCTGAATGTGGCAGCCCAAGAGGTTTGGAACCGGCTTCAGGCCCAAGCCACCTTTCTGCAGCAATACACCCAGGAGTTCCTTGCGACACGGGCCATCATCCGGGTGAGTCTTCTATCTTTGGTTGTTTTGTTCTCTTGATTTCTTCCGTGGGGTGCGTCAGCGCACCCACTGGGTGTAGTCCCCGAGATTCGGGCCGACTGCTGAGTAGTCGGGTCAAATCTTCCTTGACGACTACCTTATTCTCGCCTCCTGTCTAATATTCCAGGAGTATCATAACCTCCGCGCTGCCGCCTTCAACTCCCAGGCACAGGAGCTGGGTCGGAGAACCGAAGACCTGATTAGTAGCCGGAGTACGTACTTGGTTTCGTTCATCTCCTGTGGGGGCGCGTCAGCGCACCCACTGGGTGTAGTCCCCGAGATTCGGGCCGACTGCTGAGCAGTCGGTCGGATCTTTCCTGACGACTTCACCTTACTGGTTTTTCTTTTGTCTTTCGTGCTCGCAGAAGCCAATGCCGACTTAAGGGGGCAGCTCAGCGAGGCGCAGGCCGCCCTTCGTGCCAAGGAAACCGAGTACGACGCCTTGGTCCTGGAGCGTGACCGCCTGGTCAAGAAGCTGGCTGACCAGGAGGAGAGCCACAAGGCGGCTCTGAAGAAGGCGCAGGATAATGAAGCCACCCTGAAGGCCAAGTTCGAGACTAAAGCGGCGGGCTGGGCTGAGACCAGGCAGCGCTGAATGAAGGCTTCGGCCATATTGAGGATTTGATCGACGGTAAGCCGCCTTCCTCGCTCCTTGCCTGCCCCTTGCCGCCTGACTTGTGTTCTGACTTGAGCTGCTTTTTATTCTCTGTGCAGACTACTTTCCTGGCAACTCCGTCTTCGCCGCCCAAACCATCGAGGCCCATCGTGAAGCGCGGCGGCAGGCGGGGGCTGAAGTCGCGCCGGACGCGAGTCGGTCGCTCGAAGAGCAACTCTTGGCGGTCCAAGCGTGGCTGCAGCCGGCTCATCGTATGCTCCGCCGCCTCCAGCTCGCTGGAGCGCAGGTGTTGGCCGCCCTCTGGCCAAGCCAGACGATTCCTCGCACCCCGAGTCAGACTGCCGACTGGTAGAGGTTGCGGTTGGCCGCTTCGAGGCCTGGAGAGCGTCGGCGGCCCGGCTTGGAGCTGGGCGGGCGCTGGAGTTCGTCCGAGCTTGGTACGAGCCGGGCTGAACCTGGACCAGCTGCGCACCTGGCGGCTGGAGGCCGACGAAGAGCTAGCGGAGGTGCGGCCGGCTATCGCTCAGCACGCATCGACAATCGCCGAGTGTACTGACATCAGCGTCTTCGCTCCCGAGATTAATGATGACGGTGTTGCCCAGCCGGAGGAGTGGTTCGGGCTGGACCCGGCGGCGGGTGAAGACTCGGCAGAAGAGATCGCCTCCAGCGACGAAGGCGAAGACGACGAAGGAGAGGAAAGCGAAGACGTCGAGCCGGCCGGTGGAACAGCCAGCCAGCCTCAGCCTGACCGTGCCTCCAGCAATGAGGCACGCGCAAGCGCACCTTCTGCGGGAGGCGGTGATCATGCCGAGGTTCGCCAGCCAGCCACTCCTCCAGCCGGCACTGCCGTCTCCACCGACCTGCCCGGCTCGTCAGTCGCTCCGCCGGCTTAATCTGCCATCCTTGTTTTTTCCTGCTTGTTGCCTTCTGAACAATTTTATTAAGCTTCCGCAGTTCCACCCACTGGTGGTGTATCCAAACTATGTTGAATGCTGGCCTTTTGAAGGTCTTTTATGTAAATATTATCGTGTGCATGTTTGGGTTCCATTCACGTATGCTTTTTATCCTTAGGCTGTTTCCTTTGTCGCCTTCCCCTTCTGGGAAGGCAAGTACTCAAGCTTTCTTAGATTGGAGCGAGGTGAATGGAAGCCGGCCGGCCGGCTAATCTGGTAGCCGGTCGGCGGTGGGAGAAAAGCCGGCTTTTGTTATATTAGTCCGTTAGTCCCTAGCCGTTTTTCGTGTGGGCACCCGTTCCTGCCCTTAACTCTTGCCAGCCGGACAGCCGGTTCTTTGAACTGCGACTTTTGGCAAGAGAAGGCTTCGGAGCCAGCACACTACTTGTCTGACTGCGGGTAGGACTTCTAATATAACTCCAGGCGGCCAGTCCCCGGGCCAACTAGTCGAACCCGGTGCCGGACGGAAAAAAGTGAATGCAAATGACAAGGCCATAAGCATGATACTTTTCATTTATAGACAAAAGATGGCAGTCCCCGAGCTCTCCTCGGGGCCCCTATTTTCTCGTACTTAGTTCAAAAGTTAGCGTGATACATACTGCATTTCAGCTATAAAACCTTCGGAGGAGGTTGGCGTTCCATGGTCGTTCCGACTCCTTGCCGGAGTCGTCTCTCTTTCGTGCCTTTGGCTTCTGCGCATCGATCAGGTAGTAGGAGTCGTTGCCTAAGGCTCTGCTGATGACGAAGGGGCCCTCCCAAGGGGCCGAGAGCTTGTGCTCGCCGGCTGTTCGCTGGATCAGCCGGAGCACAAGATCGCCCTCTTGGAAGGATCTTGGCTTGATCTTCCGGCTATGGTAGCGGCGCAGACCCTGCTGATAGATGGCGGACCGGCTGAGGGCTAACAGCCGACTTTCTTCCAGCAGGTCGACGCCGTCTTCACATGCTTCCTTGGCCTCCGCTTCTGTGTACATGGTTACTCGAGGCAAGTCGAACTCGATGTCAGTTGGGATGACCGCCTCGGCACCATACACGAGGAAGAAAGGGGTGAAGCCGGTTGACTTGTTTGGTGTAGTGCGCAGACTCCAGAGGACAGCCGGCAGCTCATCGAGCCAACAGCCGGCTGAACGCTCCAGTGGTACGATCAGTCGGGGCTTGATGCCGGAAAGGATGAGGCCGTTGGCTCGCTCGACCTGGCCGTTTGACTGCGGGTGGGCGATGGATGATAGATCCAACCGGATGCCTTGCGTCGCGCAGAAACGTGCCAAGGCTCACTTGGTGAAATTTGTGCCATTGTCGGTGATGATGTTGTGTGGCACGCCGTACCGAGTTGTTATATCTGCGATAAATGTGACGGCAGTCGGCCCATTCAGCTTCTTGATCGGCTTTGCTTCAATCCATTTGGTGAATTTGTCCACGGCGACAAGCAGATGTGTCATGCCGCCGCGCGCCATCTTGAATGGGCACACCATGTCCAGTCCCCAAACGGTGAAGGGCCAAGTGAGGGGAATGGTCTTGAGAGCTGAAGCCGGCATGTGTTGCTTGGAGCTGAAGAGTTGGCACCCTTTGCAATGTTTAACTAACTCCTTGGCGTCATCCAAAGCAGTTGGCCAAAAGAAACCATTGCGGAAGGCTTTGGCGATGGGTGATCTTGAGGCCGCATGGTGGCCGCATTCTCCTTGGTGGATGTCTCTGAGGATTGCAATGCCCTTCTCTTGCTCGACGCATCGCTGGAGGACTCCAGTGACACTGCACTTGACGAGCTCTCTGTTGACGATTATATATGCTCCGGCTCGGCATTGGACTTGTCTTGCCTCTACTTCGTCAGCCGACAGATCTTGGTTTATTAGGAAGTTGAGGATGGATTGAGCCCATGACGGAGCTGTGACTTCTTCTATTGCCAAAATGGCTACTGCGACCAGGGCGGGTGGGCTGGACGGTGAAATGCTGGAGTCGGCCGCCGCTTGTTGTGTTGGTGTAGTCTCCGGGCCTCTACCGCAGTCCCCGAGCCGGGTGAGGCAGTCCCCGGGTCGGGCGTAACTACAGAAGTCCCCGAGCCGCCTGCTGATACCCCCTGGCCGACTATCAAAGTCCCCGGGCCACCTGCTTGGTTCTTCGAGCCGGACCCGGCCGCGTCGGGGTCAGGCGGCACAAAGATGGAATCGGACTCTGGAGACGGCTTGATAGACGGCTTGAGGAGGCGTTGTAGAGAGACGCCGGTTGGTATTGCTTGCCGGGTGAAGCCTATTCGAGCCAGAGCATCAGCTGGCTCGTTGTCGGCTCGCGATACATGGAGGAACTCGCATCCTTCAAAATACCCACTGATCTTCTGAACGAGGAAGCGGTAGCTTGCCATATTTGCGTCATTGGCGTCCCAGTCGCCGGATGATTGCTGGACCACCAAGTCCGAGTCGCCATAACGTTGGATCCGGCGAATGCCAAGCTCTTTGGCAAGCCGGAGCCCGTGTATGAGCGCCTCGTACTCGGCTACATTGTTGGAGGCGGCAAAGTGGATTTGCAGCGTGTGTCTAAGCTTGTCGCCTTTGGGAGAGGTGAGGACGATGTCGGCTCCCAAGCCGGTGCGCATCTTGGACCCATCGAAGTGCATGCGCCAATGAGTGGAGTCGGGAGCCGGCGACAGGTACTGGGTCTCGGCCCAGTCGACGAGGAAGTCGGCCAATGCTTGGGATTTGATGGCGGTGCGAGGCTGGTAGAAGATCGCGTAAGGGGCCAGCTCGATGGCCCATTTTGCCACCCGGCCGGACGCATCCCGGCTGCCTATGATCTCGGCCAGCGGGGTGGTGCATACAACCGTGATGGGATGCTCATGGAAGTAGGGCTTCAGCTTCTTGGCGGCGAAATACATGCCGTAGCACATCTTCTGGTAGTGCGGGTAGTTCTGCTTCGAGGTAGACAGCACCTCGCTCAAATAGTACACCGGCCTCTGGACCGGCTAGGCTCGGCCTTCTTCTGGGCGTTGGACTACGATGACGGTGCTGACCACCCGGCTGGTTGCGGCGATGTAGAGGAGCATGGGCTCTTTCTCAGTCGGCGAAGCCAGGACTGGCGGTGTGGCCAGCATCTTCTTCAGCTCGTGGAAAGCTTGGTCAGCTTGGTCATTCCACTCAAAGTGAGTGATCTTCTTCATGAGGCGGTAGAAGGGGAGAGCTTTCTCTCCGAGCCGGCTGATGAAGCAGTTTAGGGAGGCCAAGCACCCGGTGAACTTCTGGATGTCTCGAAGCGTGGTGGGAATCGCCATTCTCTTAATGGCCTTGATCTTTACTAGGTTGCATTCAATGCCGTGTTCGGAGACCAGGAAGCCTAGGAGCTGGCCGGCTGGTACTCCGAACACGCATTTCTCGGGGTTAAGCTTGATTTGGAACCGGCGTAGGTTCTCAAATGTTTCCTTGAGGTCTTCCAGCAAGGTGCCGTGCTTCTTCGTCTTCACCACAATGTCATCTACATAGACGTGGGCATTTCTGCCGAGTTGCTTGAGGAGGCACTTTTGCATGCAACGCTGAAAAGTGGCACCGGCATTTCTCAAGCCGAATGTCATAGTCAGGTAGTAGAAGGCTCCGAATGGCGTGATGAAGGTGGTCTTCAGGCGGTCTGCCGGATCTAACTTTATCTGGTGATACCCTGAGTAAGCATCCAAGAAACTCAACAGCTCGCATCCGGCCATGGAGTCTATCACTTGGTCAATCCTTGGCAGGGCAAAGGGATCTTTGGGGCAGGCCTTGTTGAGGCTCGTGTAGTCTATACACATGCGCCACTTGTTGTTCTTCTTTAACACGAGGACCGGGTTGCCGAGCCACTTTGGAAAGAAAACTTCCATAATGAAGCCGGCTGCCAGAAGCCGGGCTATCTCCTCTCCCGCAATCCTGCGTTTCTCCTCCGACAGTCGGCGGAGGGGTTGTTTGACTGGCTTTGCATCTTCTCGGACGTGTAGTTTGTGCTCGGCGAATTCCTTCGGAACGCCCGGCATGTCCTTGGGGGACCATGCAAAGATGTCCCGATTCTCACAGAGGAAATCGGCGAGCTCGCCTTCCTATTTGCTGTTTAGGTTTGCCCCAATGACGGCAAACCTCTCTGGGTGCTCGGGGTCAAGAGGTATCTTCTTCGTCTCCTTGGCCGGCTGGAAAGATCCTTGAGCATCATGCTCCTTAGGATCGGGGGACAAGGCCGACTGCTTGCCGGCTATTGCCACGACTCGGTCCAACATCTTCTTTTCTTCGGCAATCACAAGGGACTCGGCCAGCCCGCTGCTGGCTGCTGCGCACTCAGAGGACTTCTTGTAATCGCCGGCTACGGTGATGACGCCTTTGGTGCTTGGTATCTTCATCTTGAGGTATGCATAGTGGGGAACTGCCATGAATTTGGCCAAGGCAGGTCGGCCAAGCAATGCAAGGTAAGGGCTCTCCAGGTCCACCACTTCAAACCAGATCGCTTCCCGGCGGAAATGCTCCTTGTCCCCAAAAAGTACATCAATCTTGATCTTGCCAATGGGGGCGCAGGACAGGCCGGGTACGATGCCATGGAACACTGTCCGAGTAGGCATGAGTTGCTTTGTCTTGACGTTCAGCTTCTCCAGGGTGTCGCGGTACAAGATGTTGATGCTGCTCCCACCGTCTATCAACACACGGGAGAAGCGGGCGGCGCGTCTGTCCGTTGCAAGGGTGGCATCCAGAACCAACGCATAAGAGCCGGGAGATGGCATCACCTCTGGGTGGTCGGCCCGGCTCCAGCTGATAGGTTTTTCTGACCAGTGCATGTGCTCGGCGGGGTTGGCAGCAACCATGCTGACTTCCTGGTTCTCTCGGCGTTTGCTGCGCCGGTCTTCGGGCTAGCTTGTAAAGACGATATAGGCGGCATGCTCGTCGGGGAACTCATCATGCACAGCTCCGACTGCGGGCCGAGCGGCCGGCGGCGGTGGAACCAGAGGCGGCGGGCCGGCAGGCGGAGGCGGCGCGAGCCCTTCGCCTTTGGAGATTCGGGTGAGCCAATGGCACTTTCGGGTCGTGTGGTTGGACGGCTTCGCGCCGCTGTGCAACTTGCACAGGGCGTTGAGAGTTTGCTCGTAGGAGAAGGCCGGCTGCCAAGCTGGCCTACCGCCTTTGGGTTTCTTGGGCGCGGGCCGCCCTTCGGGTGGCACGTCTTCGACTGTGGCCACCTGCCGACTGGCGGGAGGCGGCGCGGGGCCCTTGCGCTTGTGGTCGTTCGAGTGTGGGCATCGACTGGAATCCCCAGCCAGCGTCTTGGGCGCCGGGTTGAGTACTTTTCCGGACGTGTCTACCCAGAGCTCGGTCTTCATTGAGGAGTCGGCGGTGGTGTACTTGTTCGCTATGTCCAGAAGCTCGTTGAGGGTAGTCGGCTCGTCGCAGAGAAGCTTGTGCTTGAGGAGGGTTCCTTCTCGGCACCCGACTATGAAGTATTCTATGGCTTGCACCTCGTGCACCCCTTCGCAAGAGTTGCGGAGCTCGGCCCAACGCGTGAGGTAGTCGCGAGTTGACTCGGCGGGGCCTTGTACGCACAAGGAGAGCTGTCTGGGCTTGGGAGCCCGCTTGTTGGTGCTGGTGAAGTTGCGGACGAAAGCTTCTGTGAAATCTAGCCAGCTGTTGATGCTGTGTGGTTTGAGGCTGTTGAGCCAGGTCCGCGCCGGCCTTGCAGCATGAGGGGCATGTACTTCACAGCAACGCGTCGATTGCCGTTGGCTATGCTAACTGCCGTGGAGTAGTCGATCAACCAATCTTCCGGCTCATGGAGCCGTTGTACTTGGGCGTGTCTCTTAGGATCGAGAACCCTTTGGGGAAGGGCTCGTCGTAGATGCGGGGGTTGAAGCAAGGCGGACCGACATTGTCTTCTTCTTCCAGCGCCAGGGATCGCGCCAGGCGGTCGATCCGATGGCGGGCGTCATTTTCGCCGACTCCTTCGCGGCGACCTAGTCGGCCGCTGAGAGTCGGATGCGCCACAGGCGGAGGGGCGGGATATCTCTCTCCACGGGGCCGAGGCGGAGGCGGGTTGCCCCGCCACTCCACGGCCCGAGGGTGGCCTTCTGCGTCTCGCTCGATGGAGATCCGGGTTTGGCTTCGGCTGGCAGCCGGCTCTTTCTCGCGCCGTGCGCGGTCTCTACCGGCAGTCGGCGTCCGGGACGTCTCGCCGTGATCTCGGTGCGGGGGAGGGATTTCCGCATGGGCGTCGGCTTCGTGCCACTGCGCGGCTGCATCGATTAGCTGCTGGATGCGTCGGGTCATGTGGGGGAGTTCTTCGGCCCCCAGTCCGTCTAGCTCATCTACGGCCGCCCGGGCGGCGCGCAGGTTCTCGAGTGGAGTGGCGTAGACTGGGCGGTTGACTCCTAACGTGTCGGCAACGCCAGCGCCACGCTATCTGACAACGCCGACCCGGCTGGGTCCGCCTGGGGGCGGCGTGCCAAAGGCGGTGCGGTCGGCCTCGCGTCGGTGGGCCTTAGCGAGGCATCTCATGGAAACCAACTTCCGGCCCTCCGCGAGGAGGGCGAGGCGGCGAGCCTCCAGTGCTTCAGCATCGGCATCGGCCGGGAGGGGGATGGACTAGTCATGGACCGCAGCGTGCGGGGCGTCGTGGGCGCTCTCATCAGCAGCACTGTCGCGGCCGATGACCATCACCTCGGTGGTGACAGCGTCGCAGCCATCGGCTCCGGGAAGCGGGTCATTGTAGATCGTGACGTTGGTGGGGAAGGTGTCGAATGAGGCCGTATCGGAGTCGACAGGCATCGGATCGGTGGAGCCAACCGACTCCAATTCCACAGCAGGCTCGCCGGAGACATAGAGCCGGCCGAGGAGGTTGACGAGGTGGTCGGTGCCCGCGTCGGAGGCGAGCTCGTCGGAGATGAGGGTCTTGTCGAGGAGATCAGCGAGGCTGCTCGCTGCGCAGGCGTCGGTGATGCCTTGCAGCGCGTCGTGGCAAGCGCCATCGGGCGTGCCGGGCTGGCTACGCTCGCGGGGGAGGAAGAGGGTTCCTGTCCAGAACAGATCTCCGGACGACGGTGCACCTGGCCCCACGGTGGGCGCCAAATGTCGGGTGGTAGGTGCGACATATGCCAACGGGTGGCTTATCATTGTGGGAGCCAGTAAGACGTCGCCGGTGCCTGGAAATGGGATGAGGCGAAGACATGCACGCCGGCGAATCTTACCGAGCTTCAGGGCTCTCCGTGGAGATAACACCCCTACTGCTGCTCTGCGGGGTCTCCGCATGGTCACTAGATGAACAAGTAGCTACACGATGCTCCTTGAGCTGTTCGGCGAGAGGAGGAAGAAGGGCTCTGCTTGCTCTCTTCTCCTCCCTACGTGGTGTCTAAAACTAGCAGGGATCCATCCCCTTTGCATGGGTGTCCCAGGGGGTTTATATAGGCCTACCCCCCGGGGGTACAATGGTAATCCGGCTGGGCGTGGGGCCCAGCCGTCTGTGTCTTTGCTCTCCGGCTTCTGCACCGGCTGCTGGGGCCCGCCGGCTGGTGGGTCCCGCCGGCTACCGGCTCCTTGGTCGACAGGTAGGCCCCACTGTCCAGGGCCTTGTCGGTGGCTGGTTACTGTTGCTCAATCTTGGTGACGAGGGCTTCGCCGAGGTATGCGTGGCTACAGTGTTGCCGTCCGGCGGGTGACCACTGTAGCCTCACCGCGTCTTGTCTCCTTAATGGGGCGTCTCCTTCGAAGGGGTGGCAAGCTGGCTGGAGAGAGCCGGCTCCGTCTTGGGCCGACTGGGGGAGGCCAGGCTGCCTTCGGGTGTCTCTCTGCCCGAAGGGGCCCACCGCCCGTGGGCCGTACTGGTAGCCCGTCGTGGATGACATCAGGGTCAACGTGGCAACAGTGCTGCACCGGACGGGTCATGGCCACCCGTACGGCGCACTGTGCCAGGCGTGCTCCGGGATTCGGGGGTGGCAGGCTTCACTGTAGCCACGCCCCGTCACATCGCCGTTATGTGGATGCAGACTTCGAGGGTACGGTCTTGACCGCTTTATGGGAGCCGGCTCCTTGGAGTCGGCCTTCTCGCAGCCGCCTCCTCGGAGCCGGCCCTCCCACGGCTTTCTTCATGAGGGCTGAAGTCGGGCCGCCTTCCAATAGCCAGCCTGGGAGACAGCCGGCCAGGGGAAGGCGGCCCCATGTCTTGGATTCTTGAGAGCCGGATCGGCTCGTAATTTTTGCAGAAAGGCCAGGGGGAGCCGGCTAGGCTACCCGTGGTCACTTACTCTGACATCAACCCATCAAGTGAAACAACATGCCACTCATAATTCCTAAGCTTAGGTGTTGAAATACGAATCTGATATGATGTTCATATTACTAAGATAGAGAATGTTTAATTGGTCACCTAATGTTCCTATATTCGTTTCGAAAAGCATGTGCGCCACCCACTGGTCCAGCTAGTTCCACTTTCCTGATTTTACTCTTGATGCTTAGGGTTTTCCCCTTCTATCTACTCTACTATGATCTGCGTAGGTGCTTTCTGTCGTACTAGCATTATTCCACCCTTCAAGCTAAACAACACAACACTCAAAATTCCAAAGCTTAGTTGCTCAAATATGATTGTGATATGATACTGATATTAGTTAACAGACACATTTAATTGGTTAGCTAAAGGTCCCACTTGAGTTTCCAAATGCATGTCGCGACATATAGAGAGACAGTAGAATTACATTTCTTTGTCACTTGTTGACTGTATTTTCTTTTCCATACCAAATCTTAGTTGTTATTTCAAAGCAAACATCGGTTGCTAACTACCCTTTGTGTGGTTTGCAGTTTCAGATCTGCCATCCCACTGCCATGGTCAACACTATACTCATCATGCTTACAGTTTCCCCATTTTATGATGACCACAATCAGCCTACATGGTTCATGTCGTTATAGCACTTCTCCACCCATCGAGCTAAACAAGCTTAGTTGAACAAATTCAAATATGATATTATGCTGATATTAGTAAGACTGAGAGATGTTTAATTGGTCCGCTAAATGTTCGTGCTTTAGTTTCGAAATGCATGGGAGCCACATATGGAGAGACCGAAAGGAATACTATTTCTCTGTGCACTCTGGTTCATCATGGGTGGGCAACCGACATTGTATAGAAAGATTTGTAATATCTTCAATCTGCTTGATCTTCTGCTCTTCTTTAAAATGATCCTCTTCTCTTCTTTAATTAGTATGTCTCCTTGTTGGGAAGAGTAGCAGATACATTTGCGGTCGACTGGTTAGGTCGAATTGTTCTCCCTTAGTATATTTTGAATCTGTCAGGTCAGGTCGACTTGTTCTTCTTTACTATATGTTGAAGCTGTGATCTGCGAAGTATCATCACTTCTGGAGCTCTCATATTTTGAGTAGTTGGCCACATTATATTAATGCACACACCAAGTTACAGCATGCATGGCATCTCCCAGAAGAATTGCAGAGATAGCACAAAGGGGTTTACTGGGAGGCAGTATTGGATTAGAATCACTTCTGCATTACAAAGATAATCTCGCTTGTTTTATGTTTTCATGCATGTCAGGTACTAAACATTATCAAAATCAATATGGGAATGGGCGCATGAGAGGAATATTGTGGAACAATCCACTGGCTAACAAACTTGGCATGGTGGAGGATGGACTATCTTATTCACACATCAAGGTGCTTGCTCTAACTTGGCAAGGTTGTATTGGTCGCACATATTTTGCATCTGACCTCTTGCATTACTTCTACTTTGTTACACAATCTGATTAGTTTAAGCATCATATATGAGTATATGCCATACCTATCCATTTTCTGTACCTATTCCATGTGTCGTCATACTATGTTTTTCTAGTTAAATGTTGTTCTTCCGTAATAGATGTCCAAAAGGAAGAGGGTGAGTGCAGATCCTCAAGGAGTACAAACTAGGTATTTGGAAAAGGTAGTGATACCTGATAAATCAGATAGATCAACAGCCACAGAAAACACAGGCCCAACTGTACCACACTCTACCCCTACTCCACTGGCCAAACCCCTATTAGAACTGCTGAGAGCCCAGCGTAAGGTACTGTCTATGATATCAATTCAAAATTAGAACTCCAAAATTTCTGCATGTGCCTTACCTTCTCTCCTGTATGAATACTAATTTCAGATGAAGCTCCTTGCTCAAAGGATCATAGGATCTCACAACAATATTGGGCTCTACATTGCTCTTGTCTGCACCTCTTGCCCTTTGTCAGCATACTTACACTCATTGCTGTTTGATTATGTAGCATCACTGTAAATGTTCGCTTCTTTATCCTTCATTTGCTTGAAATTATAAGATCTATATTTACTCCTAGATAAATGTAGAATTAACACAATGGTTATGAAGTTTTGGATTGCTCATGTAAGTACCTGTTGTCATGTACTCCCTCTGTATTGAATTAATTGTTGATCAATTGGATGTATTTAGAACTTAATAGTGCTAGATACATCCATTTGAGCGATAAGTAATAACGGATGTTGGTGGTATTACTGTACTTGCATCGCGAGATAGTTGATTGTCTAGCATTACTACGCATCTTATCTACCCTACCCTCCACTTTCTCCAAATTATCTTATCTACATTTACTCTTACCAAAATGTTGAATAAAGCCAATGCCACTGCACACGTTGATGTCTGCATTCCTCTTGTCAATACCTTTTGCCTCGTAACCCTGTACTTAATTAATTTCTATTTGATTATGTATCATTAGTCTGCACCTGACTTCATTATCCTCTGTTTTTTCCAATATTATTTGATCTATATTTACTCTTTGCAAAATGTAGAAAATGGCAACGCTTATAAAGAATTTTCTTCGGGGAATTTATCAAATTATCCTTCCATCAACATGGAGATGGGCTTTGTCCAGCCCGTGTTAACATGTAATGTAAGTTCATCCTTCTCAAGCCTTCAAACTTTGTTCTAGTGTAGAGTTGGATAGGCATCATTTCCTCCACTGTTGTTTACTTTGTTGTTTACATCTGATTGGATGTTTGCAACAACTACCAGTTTTAAATTGTAGTTGTAAAAACATGTTTCTTATGTAGAACAAATCCATTTATTTGCTTATATAATTGTGAAACCTGTTGCGTGTCTCCTTGTTTCTCTTTCAGAGTCGTATCTCTTATGCCAGGAAGAACTTTAGGGAAGATAGCAAGCCAAATCATATTGAGGACAGCGAGATGACCCCAAGGCCCTGTCTTGATGAAGACAATGAGTTGAAGCCACTCACCAGCAGGTGTGAGACAACCTCTATGCAGTCGTTGTCTCAATCAGTTCGACTTCTTCAGTCTCAACTTAAAGAGGAAAGGCTTGCTTCAGCTCGGCTCTGACTTGAAGTCAAAGATGCAAGGAAGATGTTAGAGGACCGCCTTGCGCACTATGGTGCCATACAGCTAGGGATGGAGCATCTATCGTTGACACAACTGAGGTCTCACTAGCTTGTTCGGCTGCTTGCAGGGCCCACCCTGACCAGTCCTCGTGCCTTTTGAAGTGCTGTCAGTTTTGTATATTCTTTTGTTGGCACGTTTATATGCACTGGTGGTGACCTTTGATGCCAAGTGTATGTAATCCGCGGTCATGTTGCGCTTTATTATCATCGGTAGCGAACTTTGATACCCAGTGGATGTAATATGCCGTAATTTCTTTATTGTATAGTCTAGGTTTATTCTTTGGTCGGTATGTTATAATTTAGGCCAGAAGGTTTAGTGGATCTCAGTGTTGTCGGTCTGCCGGCCCGTAACTCATATGGGCCAAAACGTGGGCCTATATTCATCTTGGGCCATTAGCAGGTCTAAACCTATAGTAGTTTCCCGCCTTTAACAGGCTGAGTAAAGTTCTAGCCAGCTGGGCCAGAGAATACCATGGGCTTTTAATAGGCTAAAACCTAGATTGGGCCAAAAAATTCACGAGCCAATACAGGCCGAAACTGCCTAAGGCCCATGTTTGGCCCAAATAGGATCAGCAGTTAACAGGCCAAAATATATCTCGGGCTAGTTTGGCCCAATAAAATTATGGGCTTTAAGCAGGCCGGTATCCACACGGGCCATATGCCCAAAAGTGTCATGGGCCATTATCAGATGGGCTGTAAGTAGTCCTGATTCAACGCGGGCTCTCATTAGGTCCAACTGTTCCACGAGCCATTAACAGGCCGATAGGCCTGTTGGGCTGAAATTTATCCACAAAGACCACGGGCCGTTAAGAGGCCTAAAGTTACTTCGGACAAGAAATAACCCAGTTTATGCATGGGCCGTTAAAGGGACTAAAGTTAAACCAGGCCGACAATGTCCCAGATGCACCACGAGGTGCTAACGGGTCGAAACTATTAGAGGGCCGAACTGGTTAACGGGCATTTAATAGGCTGAAATACAAACCTGTCTAGAATGGGCCCAAAAGAACAGTGGCCTGCTAACGGGCCTGGTCTGATATGGGCCGTAATTTGGCCCAAAACACGGTAGGCTGTGAATGGCCTGATCTGCTATGGGCCTCAGCTTGGCCCAAAATATGGCAGGTTGTTAACGGGCCAGCCCACTAGTGTCTGAAAAAACATGGTGGGCCTTTAGCTGGGCTGGCCTTTTCACCAAAATGTTCCTCTATTGGGTCGTGACATGTGTTGACGTATCATAGGCGCCTCATGTCCAATGAGTGGATGACATCTGTCCCATCAGTGAGCAAACACATGTTTCCTCCGACCAATGAGAATTTTACACGTGGAAAATCCCCATTGGTCCGGGCTGTTAACGGTTTATCGGATCCAAAACCGGACCCGATAGCTTAACGGCGACCCGTTACGGTCAGTGGCACGTGTTGTTCACCCTTGACGAAAGAACTTCTATGGCGCGGGATTTATCATCATGGAAGTGGACACTTCCATGATGATCATTTTGGTAATGTCATGGAACACTTCTATGACAGCACAGGTATGACTATCTTGATTCTCTCATAAAATCGTCATGGATGTACATGCATGGCAGAAAACGTGACCTACTGTGACAAACACGTACCATCACAGAAGTGTATTTTTTTGTAGTGATGGCCGAAGCTCTGCCCGTCTTGGTGCTCCTCGGTGTCTGTGTCTAGCCAGGATGGAGACGGCGCCCTCTCCCGAGCTCGATGGTGGTCGCAGCGTCCCACGCGGTGGCCGGAGCCGGCCAGGCGAGCAGCAGCACCAGCGGTGCTCCTCTGCCCTGCGTGTGGCATCGAGGAGGAAGAAGAAGGAGCGAGGGAGGGAGGAGAGAGAAGCAGCGATGGGACCCACCTGCAAGCGACCTAGCTGGCCGGCCCCGCCTGCGCTGGCGTGGATAAGTGGAGACGTAATCCTAGCGAGTACGCTTTCCCTTATCGGGGGCGTATTTCATTTCTTCTTCGGGCCAGAATGCGCTTTCCTATCTGGAAAGCGTATTTCTGAGAAAGGCACGTTATGTTTAATCTGCCAGGGACCTGTTTGTAGAAGTATTTTTATAGATTAGTCCCTGAGCTTTAAACGACCGTATCTTTACACCCGTAAATCCAAATGAGGTGATTCCAAAGCCCACTTCTTCGCCTTGTCGAGCCCGTTCCATTGGTGTCATTTTGAAAATGTGTTAAAATTCTGAAAATGACCATTTTGCCCTTTCCCTTAATAAGCCCCCTCCGAGAGGGAACGTTTTCCAGCGATTCTTTCCATGAGCTTCTCACACTTCTTCCCGGTGATTTCATCTACCCCAGGCAAGCCACACCCTCCATTTGCATGATTGCAATGCAGTGTCATGGTTTAAATTATTTGAACTTGTTTAAAATTTGCATTAGCTATGTATGATTTGTTCATTACATTTCTTAGAGTATTGTTTTGATCTTGCTGTTGCCATGATATTTCTTGGAGTTCTAGGACTTATATTTTGATGATTATGTGGATGATATGTCGCCTTTGGATTATTAGTGGCTAGTGTTATTTTCATCATGAGGCTAGATGATATTATGTTTTGGAGTATGATGTTGGACATCATGCTTGCATGTGGATCATAGTTGGAAAGCTAGTTCTTGATATTTGAGTAGTAGTATTATCATTCTTGGATTCAGCATGATAGAAGTGTTATGCTATCCTTGGAGTATTTTGATATGTCGATAGTATACTTTGGATCATTTGTTGGATATTGCTATGAGTTGGATTACATGTCGGCAGATGTTAGCGGAGTATCAGTTATCACTGTTATATGTTGGGGATAAATTCTGTCATTAAGTTGTTCAGGTGCCACTGAACTAGGCATTTTCCAGTGCAACCACATTTTCCTTTTAGGGGGAGGCCCTAATGCGTTCTATTGCCATGCCTCTCGCCGGTGCCTCCAACGAGGGAAGGTTATGGGCGTGCGTTACCCTGGTCCGGTCAGCAGACATAACCTTGTGTGCCCATAGTTGGTATTGAGATCTCTTGTCCCCGTTTGGGACCGTGTGTGTTTTGCCATGATGATGGCCGTTGATGCCTTTGGTAGGCATGGGGCCACCCAGGACTGAACCCTAAAGTGGTGGTGGTCGGAATGGCTGGGAGAGTGTCATGGCAGTAGGTCGGTTTTGTCGGAACGTCGTTGGTCCACCCGAATGGGAGCACGAGGTCATGGGTTCCATGGTCTGGGTAAAGTGCGCTACCTCTGCAGAGTGTGTGTTTAATCTATCGATAGCCGCGTCATCGGTCATGGGCACAAGTTCGTACAAGGTCACACCGTTCGATCAACACTCATATGATGGAATAACTTATAGGTGATGTATATGTTGATATTGTGAACAATAATAGTCCGGGAGGATACAGATGATGTTGTTGAGATGATCTTGAGGATGATCATTCAGTTTGTGAGGTGATCATGAGGTGATCACGTGGATGTTTTGGATCACGAGGTGATCATGTAGATGTTTTGAATCACGAGGTGATCGAGGTGGTATATTACATGGCCGGATAGCCAAGTGTGAGATGGTTCATGTGTGTCGGCGTTCTGGGACCGAGGGTGCCCAGACTTGCCTGCCTGTGGGCCTGTGCGTGGCTCTACCAACGGCCTGGTACGACCCATCTTCCGTACCAACCACACAAGACCCTCGCGAGGGGCCAAGCCTCACGAGGTGAACGACACCAGGACCTCCCTGGGGGCATCCTTTCAAGGATGGCTCTCGAGGAGCGGAGATCTCTATGCAAGGGGCACCTCGTGAGGTTCATGTGACGTGAGCCATGACAACCAAGGCCAGGCGAGCGCCAACGGGCACAGTGTACTAGTTTCCTCTTTCATGCTAAAGAGGCAGGCACAGGCGAGGAGTCCCGAGGCATCAGGCAAAGGTTTCCATATTGGTGCAACAAGCCCAAGACCAGCAGGACGGAGGTCACCACGGAGCCAACTATAGTGTCACCACCAGAGCCTTTGGCAGGCGAAGACCCCCTTTTGTTAGGACATCTTGTACTAGTTGCCCCCCTTCAAACTTGGTCGTTATGGGATCCCTTCCCAGCTAAACATTTGGGAAGAGGACCAGGGCCTCTATAAATAGGACTAGCCACCACCATTGGTAAGAGAGGAGGCATCTGGGATCAAGGATCGACCCATCTTGGATTGGATCCATTCCATCCTCACATCCCTAGCTCACCGAGCTCAAGAACACCTCTCCTCCTGAGGCTATTCATCCAGTGTACTAGTTCATCCTTAGCCCACGAGGCAATCCACCAACACCACACTGGAGGAGGGTATAACACAGCAAGGTGGCCCGAACCAGTATAAACCCTTGTGTCTCTTGTTCCTTGGGTTCGTCGAGCTAGGCCGTGAGATCGTTGAGTGAGCGAACTAGGGAGAGAGTGTTATTCGTGCGCACCCCGGAGTTCGAACCTCAAGGGTTACCCGGAACACACGATCTGACATTTGGCGCGCTAGGTAGGGGTGCGCTGAAGCCTTTCTCCATCGATCAACGTACCACTGCTCCACCACATCCATGGCTGACGCTCACCGAGCCCGTGCTGAGTGTCGGCCGCCCTTGTCACTCGCATCACTCAGACGGCGCCCGTTGGCGGACCTCCCCACCGTTCTCCATCACCCATTGCCAATGCCGCTACCGGCCCGGCGGGAAATGAGTAGCAAGCTTCGTCACTGCACCCCTCTATGCGACGGGGCGGATGCACCGCCACCCCGTAGTTGACTCCGGCTGGCTCGTCATCCCACACTCGTCGCGCACCCACGGATGCACAGGCCGCGCTGCTCATGCCACGCGAGCTCCTGCGTTACCGCCCGGTAGACGACCTCTATGAAGACTGGCTGGACCGCATCGCCGAGCTCATCAGCGCCGCTGGAGGCTCTCCCGCACCGTCTCTCTCACTGCCTCGGCCACCTCCAGCTGCGGGCAATTTAGCCCAGGGAGCTCCTCCACCACCTCCGCATCAAGATGGCGCCCTCGCACCAAGGTGCGTGACCCCTCGGCGCGACCCACCGTGCAGGGCGCCCGCGCATGGAGAAGGAAGCTGGCAAGAAGTCCCTCAGCTGCAAGAAAACGCTCCTGTGCTCCCGGCACCGCCACGTCAGGATCGCGCATCGCCTGTGCGGTGGCGCGCGGGTACCAAGACCGGGCTCCGCCTCCTCAGCGGGCTCCAATGACCACGGCGGGCTGCTGCGCCTTCACTTCCGAGATGCTCAGCGTTGTCTGGCCCGCCAAGTTCAAGCGCGACCTACCTCCACTCTATGACAACACCCCCGACCCTGCTGAGTTCTTGCAGCTCTACGAGCTAAGCATAGAGGCAGCCAACAGCGACAAGAAGGTCATGGCGAACTGGTTTGATGGCGCACGCTCGTGGCTCCTGAACCTGCCTGCGTGATCGATCTCCTCCTGGGGCGAGATGCGCAGGCGCTTCGTCGCCAACTTCCAAGGCACTCACGATCGCCCTCCTGCCGCTGGTGACCTGCGGGCATCAAGAAGCACCCAGGGGAAACCCTACAGAAGTACATCCAGCGTTTCAACATCATTCGCCTCAAGATTCCCAAGGTGATGGACGAGGCCATCATCTCAGCATTCTCTGATGGCGTCCATGATGTGAAGATGAAGGAGGAGCTCGCCATCCACGAGGACCTGTGCACGGCTCTGGAGATGTTCAACATGGCGACCAAGTGCGCAAGAGCTAAGGAAGGGCGCCTCTCCCTCCTCGAGCTTCCAGCTGCCAACCCAGAAGACAAGAAGGCCAACACCAAGGTCATGAAGCGCAAGGGGGCTGCCATACTCGCGGCGGAGCCAGAGATGAAGCGTGGCTGTGACCACCCCGAGTCGTCCAAGGCCAACCGCCTATTCTGCGCCTTCCACAACATGCACAGCCACAACACTAACGACTGCCAGGAGCTCATGACCATCCGCGATGGGCGCTTCGGTCGACGCCCCGAGCGCAACAACCGAGGCTACGACCGTGGAGAAGGCCGTAGTGGAGCACGCTGCGACGACTGCGGCCCCCGTCAGGAATGGCGCGATCGGCCTCGTGAGGACCGCTGGCAGGACCAGCCTCGCAAGGGCGCCTGGAGAGACCAGCCTCGTGAGGACCGCCCTTAGGGCAATGCTGGCCTCCCTCCGCTTCCGCCACCACCAAGAAGGAGCGACGATCATCATTGGGACAAGGGGGTTGGGGGCTTCCAAGAGCCTCGTGATACGTCTCCAACGTATCTATAATTTTTTATTGTTCCATGCTATTATATTATCTATTTTGGATGTTTAATGGGCTTTAATATACCTTTTTATATTATTTGGGACTAACGTACTAACCAAAGGCCCAGAGCAAATTGGTGTTTTTGCCTATTTCAGTGTTTAGCAGAAAAGGAATACCAAACAGAATCCAAACGGAATGAAACCTTCGGGAGTGTTATTTTTGGAACAAACGTGATCCAGGGGACTTGGAGTGGACGTCAAGAAAGAAGTGAGAAGGGCACGAGGCAGGAGGGTGCACCCCAGGGGGGTGGGCGCGCCCCCCACCCTCGTGGTCCCCTCGCAGCTCCACCAACCTACTTCTTCCTCCTATATATACTCATATACCCCGAAAACATCGAGGAGCACCACGAAACCCTATTTCCACAACCACAACCTTCTGTACCCGTGACATCCCATCTTGGGACCTTTTTCGGCACTCCGCCGGAGGGGGAATCGATCACGAAGGGCTTCTACACCAACACCATAGCCTCTCCGATGATGTGTGAGTAGTTTACCATAGACCTTCGGGTCCACAATTATTAGCTAGATGGCTTCTTCTCTCCCTTTGGATGTCAATACAAAGTTCTCCTCGATTCTCTTGGAGATCTATTCGATGTAATTCTTTTTGCGGTGTGTTTGTCGAGATTCGATGAATTCTGGGTTTATGATCATGATTATCTATGAACAATATTTGATTCTTCTCTGAATTCTTTTATGCATGATTTAATATCTTTGCATGTCTCTTCAAATTATCAGTTTGGTTTGGCCTACTAGATTGATCTTTCTTGCAATGGGAGAAGTGCTTAGCTTTGGGTTCAATCTTGCGGTGTCCTTTCCTAGTGATAGCAGGGGCAGCAAGGCGCGTATTGTATTGTTGCCATCGAGGATAAAACGATGGGGTTTATATCATATTGCTTGAGTTTATCCCTCTACATCATGTCATCTTGCCTAATGCGTTACTCTGTTCTTATGAACTTAATACTCTAGATGCATGCTGGATAGCGATCGATGTGTGGAGTAATAGTAGTAGATGCAGAATCGTTTCGGTCTACTTGTCGCGTATGTGATGCCTATATACATGATCATGCCTAGATATTCTCATAACTATGCGCTTTTCTATCAATTGCTCGACAGTACTTTGTTCACCCACCATAGAATTTTCTATCTTGAGAGAAGCGACAAGTGAAACCTATGGCCCCCGGGTCTATTCTCCATTATATTAATCTCCCGTCAACTAGCCACTTCTGTCACCGTTTATTTTGCAATCTTTATTTTCCAATCTATACAACAAAGATACCAAAAATATTTATCTTATTATCTTTATGAGATCTCACTTTCGTAAGTTATCGTGAAGGGATTGACAACCCCTTTATCGCGTTGGTTGCGAGGTTCTTGTTTGTTTGTGCAGGTATGAGGGAATTGCGTGTAATCTCCTACTGGATTGATACCTTGGTTCTCAAAAACGGAGGGAAATACTTACGCTACTTTGCTGCATCACCCTTTCCTCTTGAAGGGAAAACCAACGCATGCTCAAGAGGTAGCAAGAAGGATTTTTGGTGCCGTTGCTGGGGAGATCTACGCACAAGTCAAGACATACCAAGTACCCATCACAAACTCTTATCCCTCGCATTACATTATTTGACATTTGCCTCTCGTTTTTCTCTCCCCCATTTCACCTTTGCCTTTTCTTCGCCTTCTTCCCATATGTCTTTTTGTTTGTGTTTCCATGTGCCTTCTATTTGCTTGCATCTTTGCTTGCTAAAAATCTATTGATATGGATCCACTTAAAGTGTTCTACTTGGATCATCTTCGATCCTTCTGCGCTCGTGCTAAAACCCCAACTAGCCTAGTTGATGGGAAATCTTTAGATGAGCATGCTCATTTTGAGTGTCATCGCTTTTTTGAAAAGGGGAAGCTCGTATGGTATCAAATAAATAGTTTGCTATGCTATGCTTGGAATCTTTGTGAAATTTATGACTGTACTTGTTGCTCTAAGAACCCTAAAAACACCTTCCCAACCTATGTGAGTTTAATGATAATGAAATATTATCTTCTTATGGAAAAGGTGTTTATAGTTACTATGATATCAAACAAATTGAAGAATTTGTCGTTTTTAATGGTGCACATGAAGTTGCTTCTTTGATTGAAAAATATGATATTACTCTCTACAAATCTGAAAATTCCGACATACTTAAATATTGTTATGAAAACTATGCTCACAATGCCTATGTTAAGAAATTTATTGAGAGAATGATCGTTGCTTTGGAAGAAAATAATGATATGCACCAATCTATAGGTAATTATGATTCCTATTATTTGATTCAAATATCCCTTGATGAACATGATGCTTGCTATTTTATAACCATGATGCCAATATTTATGGAGATGAATTCGCTATAGTTCCTTATGTTAAACATGAGATTATTGCTATTACACCCATACTTGATAGTTCCTTGAATCAAAACCATGATTTCAATGATTTCACTATAAATTCTATTGATGACAATTCTGCTAATAATATGCAAAACCCTAAGCTTGGGGATGCTAGTTTTGCTATGTCTACTACTTGTTGCAACGATCATGATTGGGTGATTCTTCTTATGATCTTGAAAATTTATTTAAGCCCCTTGATGACTATGAGATTGATAATAGAGTTTGCAATAATATTGAAAGTGGGTTTGGAAGAGTTTCAACATTAGATCCCACATATTTGGAGAATATTCAATCTTATGGTATTTTTGATAAAAGTGGGTTTGGAGAGGTCATCACTTTAGTTAATGATATTCCCACTATTTTGGAAGAGTGTCAACTTTGCATGCATGTGGATCGTGTTGAAAATATTTTATTTGGTAGCTATTTTGTTGAATTTGCTTATGATGCCACATGTAATTATTATGAGAGAGGAAAATATGATTGTAGAAATTTTCATGTTACTAAATTACCTCTCGTTATGTTGAGATTGCTATTGTTTCTTTCCGCTTCCTTGCATATGCTAGTTTTTGCTTGCTTGTTTAACTATAAGATGGCTATGCATAGGAAGTATGTGTTCTCACACTAACACATCACCGTGTACCTCCAACGCCGAGGGTAATGCACCGCATCTCACGTTGAAGGAGACCCATCCGAAAGCGTGGTACGCAAGCAATCCGGCGGGTGCTCTTGAGGACCCGAAACCCCACACGCCCGGGAGGGACCCCGTCAGGGCGCGCGGCGGCTATGGGCTGCCTTAGGTCGACCTGATCGCCCCTAGGGCCTCGAGGTTCGCCGCCCTGCAACAAGAAGAACAAACGAAGAACGAGGAAGAAGAAGAACTAGGGTTAGGATGAAAATATAAAAGATAAAAAGTGGTAAATGATTGATCGATTGTGTGTTGTTCAATCGGCTGTCACCCCTTAGGTATATAAGAGGCCACTGGACTTCCCGTGCAAGGAAAAGGCTTGGATTCACATCCAAAACCCTAGTCAAATTCGGATTGGTTTTATCCGAACTTTCCAAAACTGTTCGGTTTAAACTGGCTGCACCTTGTGGGTCTTTTTTGTGGTGGTAAACGAGCTCGGATGGAAACGAGTCCAAAAGCAATCTTGACCGTTTTGAAGAGACGAACAACTTTCATGTTGAACGTTTTTTGATCAGAGGTCATCTTGAGAGTAAAATCGCTCATCCAAAACAGGCTATTATTCGCGCTACCTCGCGCAAAACAGGATATACTCGCGCTACCCATCAGACATGGCGTCTTGTGGGGCGCGCCATTTTCTGCTTCTTGACAGATCTGCATTCCGATGGCTCTAACTTTTGCGTGAGAACTCAGATTGGAACAATTTTTATATCAAAATCGACCATTTCGACGAGACGAAGACAATCTCTGTAGATCATTTTTTCCATACGAGGCGATCTTGGGGGCATAATGAGCCAAATAGTGTTTTGAATACAAAATCTCAGTATTTCAAATAGAACTTCGGCCTTCGAGATGAGATCGGATGGCAATGGCCCAAACATCAAAGATGTTCATATCGACAATACGAAACTTTTTTATGTAGATCACTTCTCCATTTGAGGCCACATTAATTAAGTTCTTCACCGTGCCAAAATCTGGTGTCAACACATGCCCCCTTGTTTTTCGGCAAAACTAACATGCCAAAAAATAATTTGTAATGTATTTGTTCTAAGGACGATGTCAACACTCATCGGCCATTTATATTTCTCAGGGCGATAATTATGTATCGGCCATGTTTTTGCTTAGGACGATAGTCATACATCGGTCGTTGCTTATTTGAACCTCTTGATGCAACTTGGGTGAAAACTTCTCAACTTATATAACAATCCGATGACAAGGTTCCATAAATATGTATATCAAAGCCATCATCTGAACCATATTATTCACCCTTTCGTTAGGATTTTGCAAACAATCAAGAATGAACTTCCTCAAATCCTTGCTTTGCCTGCATAAAAGTTTCATTAGTGGCCGAGGCGGTGAGCTCCAATTCGACCTTACCTATGTTGGCAAGAATAAGCATCGGCTATTGATAGATGTGAAATACACCATGACGGACATGGTAGCCATATGCTTGTTATTCCAAGTCTCTCCAATTGTCATGTCTAAATATATGAACAATTTTAATGCAACCCAAGGTAAATTTTGCATCTAGACATACCCCAAGATAAACTATAAGTGATTCTTCAAAACATTAATAACCCTTGGATATTTGTTGCACTACTCATAACGAATCACCGAAAGTCTCAATATGTATAGCACCTATAGCAAGTAAAAGAGTCCATCCGAATAACAATGCATATTCGGCCTTGATTAATCGTGCATAAAAATATTCTAAGCGGCATGAGGCTTCAAAAATAGTACCATAAAGAGATATATAAACAACACCAACACTTTGGCCATTGCTATGAATTGAACCAGCAAAACATAATCACCATAGTACTAGAGAGACAAGGCTAATATCAATATTATGCATGACATTAATCCGATGTGCAGTAATAAAATAAGCTATGATTTGGACTTTTATAGATCTCAAAGATTCATAAGCCAAATCATATCCAAACAAAGTATAAGCCCACTAACCAATTCTGCAGCTATGAATTGGTCTATGCGGCATATATTCAATGACATCGGTCATGATGTCTCAACTCCATTCAATCGTAATATAGGCATACATATAAATTTCCATGAGCACGTACCTTGTCTCGCTCTCCAATCGAACTAAGGACGATGTTAGAATACTACACCGGCCATGCATTGACATACTCCTAGAACGATAGATAAATATCGGCCATTACCATGTAAACTTCATTCAAAGCACATATAGCCGAAATAAACAAATGAAATGACAAATCAAGTATTTCGTCCCTTTGGATCAGCAACAAACTTGTAGCTAATCAAATGTATAGTGACTTGGTAATACCCTTTCATGACATAAGAAATTATATTGCATCCATGGATTAAAATAAGCCCATTGAGGGTTACCAATCATACCTGATGACGAATTCCATGGCATATGCGTTAATGGCATAGTTGAAAAATATGGATAATGTGTAGACCAAAGATGTTCAAACCTTCGTCTTGGTCCTTCATAGTTTTCACTCTTTTCCTTCTTCACCTTTGCCGCACTTCTTGTA